>NW_026904088.1:0-153765 GCF_024500275.1 Phycodurus eques | reverse complement strand
CGAGTGTGTCGAACGTCAGCCCATAATCTCAAACTTAAGGGTTCAAAAGTTCTGCCGAAATCATATCGGTCGTCATGTTACAATTTAGTCAATAAAGGCTTCCTACTGGAGCTAAACGGAATGATTCGACGCTCGTGTTTCGGCCGCACGATCTCCGAGAAGCTTGGAAAAGACGTCATCTGAAAGGTGGATTCACAACGATCGAGTGTGTCGAACGTCAGCCCATAATCTCAAACTTAAGGGTTCAGAAGTTCTGCCGAAATCAAATAGGTCGTCATGTTTTAATTTAGTCAATAAAGGCCTACTACTGGAGCGAAACGGAATGCTTCGACACTCGTGTTTCAGCCGCACGACCTCCGAGAGGCTTGGAAGAGACCTCATTTGAAAGGTGGATTCAAAACGATCGAGTGCGTCGAAGTCAGCCCACGAGCTCAAACTTAAGGGTTCAAAAGTTCTGCCGAAATCACATAGGTCGTCATGTTACAATTTAGTCAATAAAGGCCTCCTACTAGAGCGAAACGGAATGCTTCGACGCTCGTGTTTCAGCCGCAGGACCTCCGAGAGGCTTGGAAAAGACGTCATCTGAAAGGTGGATTCACAACGATCGAGTGTGTCGAATGTCAGTCTACTAGCTCAAACTTAAAGGTTCAAAAGTTCTGCCTAAATCACATACGTCGTCATGTTACAATTTAGTCAATAAAGGCCTATTACTGGACCGAAACGGAATGCTTCGACGCTCGTGTTTCGGCCGCACGACCTCCGAGAGGCTTGGAAAAGACGTCATCTGAAAGGTGGCTTCAAAACGATCGAGTGTGTCGAATGTCAGCCTACTAGCTCAAACTTAAGGGTTCAAAAGTTCTGCCGAAATCACATAGGTCGTCATGTTCCAAATTACTGAGTAAAGGCCTACTACTGGAGCGAAACGGAATGCTTCGATGCTCGTGTTTCGGCCGCACGACCTCCGAGAGGCTTGGAAGAGACCTCATCTGAAAGGTGGATTCCCAACGATCGAGTGTGTCGAACGTCAGCCCATAATCTCAAACTTAAGGGTTCAAAAGTTCTGCCGAAATCATATCGGTCGTCATGTTACAATTTAGTCAATAAAGATCTACGACTGGAGCGAAACGGAATGCTTCGACGCTTGTGTTTCGGCCGCACGACCTCAGAGAGGCTTGGAAGAGACCTCATCTGAAAGGTGGATTCACAACGATCGAGTGTGTCGAACGTCAGCCCACTAGCTCAAACTTAAGGGTTCAAAAGTTCTGCCGAAATCACATAGGTCGTCATGTTTCAATTTAGTCAATAAAGGCCTACTACTGGAGCGAAACGGAATGCTTCGACGCTCGTGTTTCAGCCGCACGACCTCTGAGAGGCTTGGAAGAGACCTCATCTGAAAGGTGGATTCAAAACGATCGAGTGTGTTGAATGTCAGTCTACTAGCTCAAACTTAAAGGTTCAAAAGTTCTGCCTAAATCACATAGGTCGTCATGTTACAATTTAGTCAATAAAGGCTTCCTACTGGAGCTAAACGGAATGATTCGACGCTCGTGTTTCGGCCGCACGATCTCCGAGAAGCTTGGATAAGACGTCATCTGAAAGGTGGATTCAAAACGATCGAGTGTTTCGAAGGTCAGCCTACTAGCTCAAACTTAAGGGTTCAAAAGTTCTGCCGAAATCACATAGGTCGTCATGTTACAATTTAGTCAATAAAGGGCTCCTACTGGAGCGAAACGGAATGCTTCGACGCTCGTGTTTCGGCCGCAGGACCTCCGAGAGGCTTGGAAAAGACGTAATCTGAAAGGTGGATTCACAACGATCGAGTTTGTCAAACGTCAGCCCACTAGTTCAAACTTAAGGGTTCAAAAGTTCTGCCGAAATCACATAGGTCGTCATGTTACAATTTAGTCAATACAGGCCTACTACTGGAGCGAAACGGAATGCTTCGATGGTCGTGTTTCAGCCGCACGGCCTCCGAGAGGCTTGGAAGAGACCTCATCTGAAAGGTGGATTCAAAACGATCGAGTGTGTCGAATGTCAGTCTACTAGCTCAAACTTAAAGGTTCAAAAGTTCTGCCTAAATCACATAAGTCGTCATGTTACAATTTCGTCAATAAAGGCCTCCTACTGGAGCGAAACGGAATGCTTCGACGCTCGTGTTTCGGCCGCATGACCTCCGAGAAGCTTGGAAAAGACGTCATCTGAAAGGTGGATTCAAAACGATCGAGTGTCTCGAAGGTCAGCCTACTAGCTCAAACTTAAGGGTTGTAAAGTTCTGCCGAAATCACATAGGTCGACATGTTACAATTTAGTCAATAAAGGCCTACTACTGGAGCGAAACTGAATGCTTTGACAGTCGCCACTCGGCCGCACGAACTCCGAGAGGATTGCAAGAGACCTCATCTGAAAGGTGGATTCAAAACGATCGAGTGTGTCGAATGTCAATCTACAAGCTCAAACTTAAGGGTTCAAAAGTTCTGCCGAAATCACATAAGTCGTCATGTTACAATTTAGTCAATATAGGCCTACTACTGGAGCGAAACGGAATGCTTCGACGCTCGTGTTTCGGCCGCACGACCTCCGAGAGGCTTGGAAGAGACCTCATCTGAAAGGTGGATTCACAACGATCGAGTGTGTCAAACGTCAGCCCACTAGTTCAAACTTAAGGGTTCAAAAGTTCTGCCGAAATCACATAGGTCGACATGTTACAATTTAGTCAATAAAGGCCTACTACTGGAGCGAAACTGAATGCTTTGACAGCCGCCGCTCGGCCGCACGAACTCCGAGAGGATTGCAAGAGACCTCATCTGAAAGGTGGATTCAAAACGATCGAGTGTGTCGAATGTCAGTCTACAAGCTCAAACTTAAAGGTTCAAAAGTTCTGCCGAAATCATAAAGGTCATCATGTGACAATTTAGTCAATAAAGGCCTACTCCTGGAGCGAAACGGAATGCTTCGAAGCTCGTGTTTCGGCTGCACGACCTCCGAGAGGCTTGGAAGAGACCTCATCTGAAAGGTGGATTCACAACGATCGAGTGTGCCGAACGTCAGCCCACAATCTCAAACTTAAGGGTTCAAAAGTTCTGCCGAAATCACATAGGTCGTCATGTTACAATTTAATCAATAAAGGCCAACTACTGGAGCGAAACGGAAGGCTTCGACGCTCGTGTTTGAGCCGCACGACCTCCGAGAGGCTTGGAAGAGACCTCATCTGAAAGGTGGATTCACAACGATCGAGTGTGTCGAACGTCAGCCCACAAGCTCAAACTTAAGGGTTCAAAAGTTCTGCCGAAATCACATAGGTCGTCATGTTACAATTTAGTCAATAAAGGCCAACTACTGGAGCGAAACGGAATGGTTCGAAGCTCGTGTTTTGGCTGCACGACCTCCGAGAGGCTTGGAAGAGACCTCATCTGAAAGGTGGATTCACAACGATCGAGTGTGTCGAACGTCAGCCCACAAGCTCAAACTTAAGGGTTCAAAAAGTTCTGCCGAAATCACATAGGTCGTCATGTTACAATTTAGTCAATAAAGGACTAGTAATGGAGCGAAACGGAATGCTTCGACGCTCTTGTTTCGGTCGCACGATTTACGAGAGGCTTGGAAGAGACCTCATCTGAAAGGTGGATTCACAACGATCGAGTGTGTCGAACGTCAGCCCATAATCTCAAACTTAGGGGATCAAAAGTTCTGCCGAAATCACATAGGTCGTCATGTTACAATTTAGTCAATAAAGGCCTACTCCTGGAGCGAAACGGAATGCTTCGACGCTCATGTTTCACCCGCACGATCTCCGAGAGGATTGGAAGAGACCTCATTTGAAAGGTGGATTCAAAACGATCGAGTGCGTCGAAGTCAGCCCACGAGCTCAAACTTAAGGGTTCAAAAGTTCTGCCGAAATCACATAGGTCGTCATGTTACAATTTAGTCAATAAAGGCCTACTCCTGGAGCGAAACGGAATGCTTCGACGCTCGTGTTTCAACCGCACGACCTCCGAGAGGCTTGGAAGAGACCTCATCTGAAAGGTGGATTCAAAACGATCGAGTGTGTCGAAAGTCAGTCTATTAGCTCAAACTTAAAGGTTCAAAAGTTCTGCCGAAATCACATAGGTCGTCATGTTACAATTTAGTCAATAAAGGCCTCCTACTGGAGGGAAACGGAATGCTTCGACGCTCGTGTTTCGGCCGCAGGACCTCCGAGAGGCTTGGAAAAGACGTCATCTGAAAGGTGGATTCAAAACGATCGAGTATGTCGAATGTCAGCCTTATAGCTCAAACTTAAGGGTTCAAAGGTTCTGCCGAAATCACATAGGTCGTCATGTTACAATTTAGTCAATATAGGCCTACTACTGGAGCGAAACGGAATGCTTCGACGCTCGTGTTTCGGCCGCACGACCTCCGAGAGGCTTGGAAGAGACCTCATCTGAAAGGTGGATTCACAACGATCGAGTGTGTCAAACGTCAGCCCACTAGTTCAAACTTAAGGGTTCAAAAGTTCTGCCGAAATCACATAGGTCGTCATGTTACAATTTAGTCAATAAAGGCCAACTACTGGAGCGAAACGGAATGCTTCGACGCTCGTGTTTCGGCCGCACGACCTCCGAGAAGCTTGGAAAAGACGTCATCTGAAAGGTGGATTCAAAACGATCGAGTGTCTAGAAGGTCAGCCTACTAGCTCAAACTATAGGGTTCTAAAGTTCTGCCGAAATCACATAGGTCGACATGTTACAATTTAGTCAATAAAGGCCTACTACTGGAGCGAAACTGAATGCTTTGACAGTCGCCGCTCGGCCGCACGAACTCCGAGAGGATTGCAAGAGACCTCATCTGAAAGGTGGATTCAAAACGATCGAGTGTGTCGAATGTCAGTCTCCTAGCTCAAACTTAAAGGTTCAAAAGTTCTGCCGAAATCACAAAGGTCATCATGTGACAATTTAGTCAATAAAGGCCTACTCCTGGAGCGAAACAGAATGCTTCGACGCTCGTGTTTCAGCCGCACGACCTCCGAGAGGATTGGAAGAGACCTCATTTGAAAGGTGGATTCAAAACGATCGAGTGCGTCGAAGTCAGCCCACGAGCTCAAACTTAAGGGTTCAAAAGTTCTGCCGAAATCACATAGGTCGTCATGTTACAAATTAGTCAAGAAAGGCCTACTATTGGAGCGAAACCGAATGCTTCGACGCTCGTGTTTTTGGCCGCACGACCTCCGAGAGGCTTGGAAGAGACCTCATCTGAAAGGTGGATTCAAAACGATCGAGTGTGTCGAAAGTCAGTCTATTAGCTCAAACTTAAAGGTTCAAAAGTTCTGCCGAAATCACATAGGTCGTCATGTTACAATTTAGTCAATAAAGGCCTACGACTGGAGCGAAACGGAATGCTTCGACGCTTGTGTTTCGGCCGCACGACCTCAGAGAGGCTTGGAAGAGACCTCATCTGAAAGGTGGATTCACAACGATCGAGTGTGTCGAACGTCAGCCCATAATCTCAAACTTAAGGGATCAAAAGTTCTGCCGAAATCACATAGGTCGTCATGTTTCAATTTAGTCAATAAAGGCCTACTACTGGAGCGAAACGGAATGCTTCGACGCTCGTGTTTCAGCCGCACGACCTCCGAGAGGCTTGGAAGAGACCTCATCTGAAAGGTGTATTCACAACGATCGAGTGTTTCAAACGTCAGCCCACTAGCTCAAACTTAAGGGTTCAAAAGTTCTGCCGAAATCACATAGGTCGTCAAGTTACAATTTAGTCAATAAAGGCCTACTCCTGGAGCGAAACGGAATGCTTCGACGCTCGTGTTTCAGCCGCACGACCTCCGAGAGGATTGGAAGAGACCTCATTTGAAAGGTGGATTCAAAACGATCGAGTGCGTCGAAGTCAGCCCACGAGCTCAAACTTAAGGGTTCAAAAGTTCTGCCGAAATCACATAGGTCGTCATGTTAAAAATTAGTCAATGTAGGCCTACTACTGGAGCGAAATGGAATGCTTCGACGCTCGTGTTTTCGGCCGCACGACCTCCGAGAGGCTTGGAAGAGACCTCATCTGAAAGGTGGATTCAAAACGATCGTGTGTGTCGAAAGTCAGCCGACTAGCTCAAATTTAAGGGTTCAAAAGTTCTGCCGAAATCACAAAGGTCGTCATGTTACAATTTAGTCAATATAGGCCTACTACTGGAGCGAAACGGAATGCTTCGACGCTCGTGTTTCAGCCGCACGACCTCCGAGAGGCTTGGAAGAGACCTCATCTGAAAGGTGGATTCAAAACGATCGAGTGTCTCGAATGTCAGTCTACTAGCTCAAACTTAAGGGTTCTAAAGTTCTGCCGAAATCACATAGGTCGACATGTTACAATTTAGTCAATAAAGGCCTACTATTGGAGCGAAACGGAATGCTTCGAAGCTCGTGTTTCGGCTACACGAACTCCGAGAGGATTGGAAGAGACCTCATCTGAAAGGTGGATTCACAACGATCGAGTGTGTCGAATGTCAGCCCACAAGCTCAAACTTAAGGGTTCAAAAGTTCTGCCGAAATCACATAGGTCGTCATGTTACAATTTAGTCAATAAAGGCCAACTACTGGAGCGAAACGGAATGGTTCGAAGCTCGTGTTTTGGCCGTACGAACTCCGAGAGGATTGGAAGACACATCATCTGAAAGGTGGATTCACAACGATCGAGTGTGTCGAACGTCAGCCCACTAGCTCAAAGTTAAGGGATCAAAAGTTCTGCCGAAATCACATAGGTCGTCATTTGACAATTTAGTCAATAAAGGCCTACTCCTGGAGCGAAACGGAATGCTTCGACACTCGTGTTTCAGCCGCACGACCTCCGAGAGGATTGGAAGAGACCTCATTTGAAAGGTGGATTCAAAACGATCGAGTGCGTCGAAGTCAGCCCACGAGCTCAAACTTAAGGGTTCAAAAGTTCTGCCGAAATCACATAGGTCGTCATGTTAAAAATTAGTCAATGTAGGCCTACTACTGGAGCGAAATGGAATGCTTCGACGCTCGTGTTTTCGGCCGCACGACCTCCGAGAGGCTTGGAAGAGACCTCATCTGAAAGGTGGATTCAAAACGATCGAGTGTGTCGAAAGTCAGTCTATTAGCTCAAACTTAAAGGTTCAAAAGTTCTGCCGAAATCACATAGGTCGTCATGTTACAATTTAGTCAATAAAGGCCTCCTACTGGAGGGAAACGGAATGCTTCGACGCTCGTGTTTCGGCCGCAGGACCTCCGAGAGGCTTGGAAAAGACGTCATCTGAAAGGTGGATTCAAAACGATCGAGTATGTCGAATGTCAGCCTTATAGCTCAAACTTAAGGGTTCAAAGGTTCTGCCGAAATCACATAGGTCGTCATGTTACAATTTAGTCAATATAGGCCTACTACTGGAGCGAAACGGAATGCTTCGACGCTCGTGTTTCGGCCGCACGACCTCCGAGAGGCTTGGAAGAGACCTCATCTGAAAGGTGGATTCACAACGATCGAGTGTGTCAAACGTCAGCCCACTAGTTCAAACTTAAGGGTTCAAAAGTTCTGCCGAAATCACATAGGTCGTCATGTTACAATTTAGTCAATAAAGGCCAACTACTGGAGCGAAACGGAATGCTTCGACGCTCGTGTTTCGGCCGCACGACCTCCGAGAAGCTTGGAAAAGACGTCATCTGAAAGGTGGATTCAAAACGATCGAGTGTCTAGAAGGTCAGCCTACTAGCTCAAACTATAGGGTTCTAAAGTTCTGCCGAAATCACATAGGTCGACATGTTACAATTTAGTCAATAAAGGCCTACTACTGGAGCGAAACTGAATGCTTTGACAGTCGCCGCTCGGCCGCACGAACTCCGAGAGGATTGCAAGAGACCTCATCTGAAAGGTGGATTCAAAACGATCGAGTGTGTCGAATGTCAGTCTCCTAGCTCAAACTTAAAGGTTCAAAAGTTCTGCCGAAATCACAAAGGTCATCATGTGACAATTTAGTCAATAAAGGCCTACTCCTGGAGCGAAACAGAATGCTTCGACGCTCGTGTTTCAGCCGCACGACCTCCGAGAGGATTGGAAGAGACCTCATTTGAAAGGTGGATTCAAAACGATCGAGTGCGTCGAAGTCAGCCCACGAGCTCAAACTTAAGGGTTCAAAAGTTCTGCCGAAATCACATAGGTCGTCATGTTACAAATTAGTCAAGAAAGGCCTACTATTGGAGCGAAACCGAATGCTTCGACGCTCGTGTTTTTGGCCGCACGACCTCCGAGAGGCTTGGAAGAGACCTCATCTGAAAGGTGGATTCAAAACGATCGAGTGTGTCGAAAGTCAGTCTATTAGCTCAAACTTAAAGGTTCAAAAGTTCTGCCGAAATCACATAGGTCGTCATGTTACAATTTAGTCAATAAAGGCCTACGACTGGAGCGAAACGGAATGCTTCGACGCTTGTGTTTCGGCCGCACGACCTCAGAGAGGCTTGGAAGAGACCTCATCTGAAAGGTGGATTCACAACGATCGAGTGTGTCGAACGTCAGCCCATAATCTCAAACTTAAGGGATCAAAAGTTCTGCCGAAATCACATAGGTCGTCATGTTTCAATTTAGTCAATAAAGGCCTACTACTGGAGCGAAACGGAATGCTTCGACGCTCGTGTTTCAGCCGCACGACCTCCGAGAGGCTTGGAAGAGACCTCATCTGAAAGGTGTATTCACAACGATCGAGTGTTTCAAACGTCAGCCCACTAGCTCAAACTTAAGGGTTCAAAAGTTCTGCCGAAATCACATAGGTCGTCAAGTTACAATTTAGTCAATAAAGGCCTACTCCTGGAGCGAAACGGAATGCTTCGACGCTCGTGTTTCAGCCGCACGACCTCCGAGAGGATTGGAAGAGACCTCATTTGAAAGGTGGATTCAAAACGATCGAGTGCGTCGAAGTCAGCCCACGAGCTCAAACTTAAGGGTTCAAAAGTTCTGCCGAAATCACATAGGTCGTCATGTTAAAAATTAGTCAATGTAGGCCTACTACTGGAGCGAAATGGAATGCTTCGACGCTCGTGTTTTCGGCCGCACGACCTCCGAGAGGCTTGGAAGAGACCTCATCTGAAAGGTGGATTCAAAACGATCGAGTGTGTCGAAAGTCAGCCGACTAGCTCAAATTTAAGGGTTCAAAAGTTCTGCCGAAATCACAAAGGTCGTCATGTTACAATTTAGTCAATATAGGCCTACTACTGGAGCGAAACGGAATGCTTCGACGCTCGTGTTTCAGCCGCACGACCTCCGAGAGGCTTGGAAGAGACCTCATCTGAAAGGTGGATTCAAAACGATCGAGTGTCTCGAATGTCAGTCTACTAGCTCAAACTTAAGGGTTCTAAAGTTCTGCCGAAATCACATAGGTCGACATGTTACAATTTAGTCAATAAAGGCCTACTATTGGAGCGAAACGGAATGCTTCGAAGCTCGTGTTTCGGCTACACGAACTCCGAGAGGATTGGAAGAGACCTCATCTGAAAGGTGGATTCACAACGATCGAGTGTGTCGAATGTCAGCCCACAAGCTCAAACTTAAGGGTTCAAAAGTTCTGCCGAAATCACATAGGTCGTCATGTTACAATTTAGTCAATAAAGGCCAACTACTGGAGCGAAACGGAATGGTTCGAAGCTCGTGTTTTGGCCGTACGAACTCCGAGAGGATTGGAAGACACATCATCTGAAAGGTGGATTCACAACGATCGAGTGTGTCGAACGTCAGCCCACTAGCTCAAAGTTAAGGGATCAAAAGTTCTGCCGAAATCACATAGGTCGTCATTTGACAATTTAGTCAATAAAGGCCTACTCCTGGAGCGAAACGGAATGCTTCGACACTCGTGTTTCAGCCGCACGACCTCCGAGAGGATTGGAAGAGACCTCATTTGAAAGGTGGATTCAAAACGATCGAGTGCGTCGAAGTCAGCCCACGAGCTCAAACTTAAGGGTTCAAAAGTTCTGCCGAAATCACATAGGTCGTCATGTTAAAAATTAGTCAATGTAGGCCTACTACTGGAGCGAAATGGAATGCTTCGACGCTCGTGTTTTCGGCCGCACGACCTCCGAGAGGCTTGGAAGAGACCTCATCTGAAAGGTGGATTCAAAACGATCGAGTGTGTCGAAAGTCAGTCTATTAGCTCAAACTTAAAGGTTCAAAAGTTCTGCCGAAATCACATAGGTCGTCATGTTACAATTTAGTCAATAAAGGCCTCCTACTGGAGGGAAACGGAATGCTTCGACGCTCGTGTTTCAGCCGCACGACCTCCGAGAGGCTTGGAAGAGACCTCATCTGAAAGGTGGATTCACAACGATCGAGTGTTTCAAACGTCAGCCCACTAGCTCAAACTTAAGGGTTCAAAAGTTCTGCCGAAATCACATAGGTCGTCAAGTTACAATTTAGTCAATAAAGGCCTACTACTGGAGCGAAACGGAATGCTTCGACGCTCGTGTTTCGGCCGCACGACCTCCGAGAAGCTTGGAAAAGACGTCATCTGAAAGGTGGATTCAAAACGATCGAGTGTGTCGAACGTCAGCCCACTAGCTCAAAGTTAAGGGATCAAAAGTTCTGCCGAAATCACATAGGTCGTCATTTGACAATTTAGTCAATAAAGGCCTACTCCTGGAGCGAAACGGAATGCTTCGACACTCGTGTTTCAGCCGCACGACCTCCGAGAGGATTGGAAGAGACCTCATTTGAAAGGTGGATTCAAAACGATCGAGGGCGTCGAAGTCAGCCCACGAGCTCAAACTTAAGGGTTCAAAAGTTCTGCCGAAATCACATAGGTCGTCATGTTAAAAATTAGTCAATGTAGGCCTACTACTGGAGCGAAATGGAATGCTTTGACGCTCGTGTTTTCGGCCGCACGACCTCCGAGAGGCTTGGAAGAGACCTCATCTGAAAGGTGGATTCAAAACGATCGAGTGTGTCGAAAGTCAGTCTATTAGCTCAAACTTAAAGGTTCAAAAGTTCTGCCGAAATCACATAGGTCGTCATGTTACAATTTAGTCAATAAAGGCCTCCTACTGGAGGGAAACGGAATGCTTCGACGCTCGTGTTTCAGCCGCACGACCTCCGAGAGGCTTGGAAGAGACCTCATCTGAAAGGTGGATTCACAACGATCGAGTGTTTCAAACGTCAGCCCACTAGCTCAAACTTAAGGGTTCAAAAGTTCTGCCGAAATCACATAGGTCGTCAAGTTACAATTTAGTCAATAAAGGCCTACTACTGGAGCGAAACGGAATGCTTCGACGCTCGTGTTTCAGCCGCACGACCTCCGAGAGGCTTGGAAGAGACCTCATCTGAAAGGTGGATTCACAATGATCGAGTGTTTCAAACGTCAGCCCACTAGCTCAAACTTAAGGGTTCAAAAGTTCTGCCGAAATCACATAGGTCGTCAAGTTACAATTTAGTCAATAAAGGCCTACTCCTGGAGCGAAACGGAATGCTTCGACGCTCGTGTTTCAGCCGCACGACCTCCGAGAGGATTGGAAGAGACCTCATTTGAAAGGTGGATTCAAAACGATCGAGTGCGTCGAAGTCAGCCCACGAGCTCAAACTTAAGGGTTCAAAAGTTCTGCCGAAATCACATCGGTCGTCATGTTAAAAATTAGTCAATGTAGGCCTACTACTGGAGCGAAATGGAATGCTTCGACGCTCGTGTTTTCGGCCGCACGACCTCCGAGAGGCTTGGAAGAGACCTCATCTGAAAGGTGGATTCAAAACGATCGAGTGTGTCGAAAGTCAGTCTATTAGCTCAAACTTAAAGGTTCAAAAGTTCTGCCGAAATCACATAGGTCGACATGTTACAATTTAGTCAATAAAGGCCTACGACTGGAGCGAAACTGAATGCTTTGAAAGTCGCCGCTCGGCCGCACGAACTCCGAGAGGATTGCAAGAGACCTCATCTGAAAGGTGGATTCAAAACGATCGAGTGTGTCGAATGTCAGTCTACAAGCTCAAACCTAAAGGTTCAAAAGTTCTGCCGAAATCACAAAGGTCATCATGTGACAATTTAGTCAATAAAGGCCTACTCCTGGAGCGAAACGGAATGCTTCGAAGCTCGTGTTTCGGCTGCACGACCTCCGAGAGGCTTGGAAGAGACCTCATCTGAAAGGTGGATTCACAACGATCGAGTGTGTCGAACGTCAGCCCACAATCTCAAACTTAAGGGTTCAAAAGTTCTGCCGAAATCACATAGGTCGTCATGTTTCAATTTAGTCAATAAAGGCCAACTACTGGAGCGAAACGGAAGGCTTCGACGCTCGTGTTTGAGCCGCACGACCTCCGAGAGGCTTGGAAGAGACCTCATCTGAAAGGTGGATTCACAACGATCGAGTGTGTCGAACGTCAGCCCACAAGCTCAAACTTAAGGGTTCAAAAGTTCTGCCGAAATCACATAGGTCGTCATGTTACAATTTAGTCAATAAAGGCCAACTACTGGAGCGAAACGGAATGGTTCGAAGCTCGTGTTTTGGCTGCACGAACTCCGAGAGGATTGGAAGACACATCATCTGAAAGGTGGATTCACAACGATCGAGTGTGTCGAACGTCAGCCCACTAGCTCAAACTTAAGGGATCAAACGTTCTGCCGAAATCACATAGGTCGTCATGTTTCAATTTCGTCAATAAAGGCCTACTACTGGAGCGAAACGGAATGCTTCGACGCTCGTGTTTCGGCCGCACGACCTCCGAGAAGCTTGGAAAAGACGTCATCTGAAAGGTGGATTCAAAACGATCGAGTGTGTCGAACGTCAGCCCACTAGCTCAAGCTTAAGGGATCAAAAGTTCTGCCGAAATCACATAGGTCGTCATGTTTCAATTTCGTCAATAAAGGCCTACTACTGGAGCGAAACGGAATGATTCGATGCTCGTGTTTCGGCCGCACGACCTCCGAGAAGCTTGGAAAAGACGTCATGTGAAAGGTGGATTCAAAACGATCGAGTGTCTCGAAGGTCAGCCTACTAGCTCAAACTTAAGGGTTCTAAAGTTCTGCCGAAATCACGTAGGTCATCATGTGACAATTTAGTCAATAAAGGCCTACTACTGGAGCGAAACTGAATGCTTTGACAGTCGCCGCTCGGCCGCACGAACTCCGAGAGGATTGCAAGAGACCTCATCTGAAAGGTGGATTCAAAACGATCGAGTGTCTCGAATGTCAGTCTCCTAGCTCAAACTTAAAGGTTCAAAAGTTCTGCCGAAATCACAAAGGTCATCATGTGACAATTTAGTCAATAAAGGCCTACTCCTGGAGCGAAACGGAATGCTTCGACGCTCGTGTTTCGGCCGCACGACCTCCGAGAAGCTTGGAAAAGACGTTATCTGAAAGGTGGATTCAAAACGATCGAGTGTCTCGAAGGTCAGCCTACTAGCTCAAACTATAGGGTTCTAAAGTTCTGCCGAAATCACATAGGTCGACATGTTACAATTTAGTCAATAAAGGCCTACTACTGGAGCGAAACTGAATGCTTTGACAGTCGCCGCTCGGCCGCACGAACTCCGAGAGGATTGCAAGAGACCTCATCTGAAAGGTGGATTTAAAACGATCGAGTGTGTCGAATGTCAGTCTACAAGCTCAAACTTAAAGGTTCAAAAGTTCTGCCGAAATCACAAAGGTCATCATGTGACAATTGAGTCAATAAAGGCCTACTCCTGGAGCGAAACGGAATGCTTCGAAGCTCGTGTTTCGGCTGCACGACCTCCGAGAGGCTTGGAAGAGACCTCATCTGAAAGGTGGATTCACAACGATCGAGTGTGTCGAACGTCAGCCCACAATCTCAAGCTTAAGGGTTCAAAAGTTCTGCCGAAATCACATAGGTCGTCATGTTTCAATTTAGTCAATAAAGGCCTACTCCTGGAGCGAAACGGAATGCTTCGAAGCTCGTGTTTCGGCTGCACGACCTCCGAGAGGCTTGGAAGAGACCTCATCTGAAAGGTGGATTCACAACGATCGAGTGTGTCGAACGTCAGCCCACAATCTCAAGCTTAAGGGTTCAAAAGTTCTGCCGAAATCACATAGGTCGTCATGTTTCAATTTAGTCAATAAAGGCCAACTACTGGAGCGAAACGGAAGGCTTCGACGCTCGTGTTTGAGCCGCACGACCTCCGAGAGGCTTGGAAGAGACCTCATCTGAAAGGTGGATTCACAACGATCGAGTGTGTCGAACGTCAGCCCACAAGCTCAAACTTAAGGGTTCAAAAGTTCTGCCGAAATCACATAGGTCGTCATGTTACAATTTAGTCAATAAAGGCCAACTACTGGAGCGAAACGGAATGGTTCGAAGCTCGTGTTTTGGCTGTACGAACTCCGAGAGGATTGGAAGACACATCATCTGAAAGGTGGATTCACAACGATCGAGTGCGTCGAAGTCAGCCCACGAGCTCAAACTTAAGGGTTCAAAAGTTCTGCCGAAATCACATAGGTCGTCATGTTAAAAATTAGTCAATGTAGGCCTACTACTGGAGCGAAATGGAATGCTTCGACGCTCGTGTTTTCGGCCGCACGACCTCCGAGAGGCTTGGAAGAGACCTCATCTGAAAGGTGGATTCAAAACGATCGAGTGTGTCGAAAGTCAGTCTATTAGCTCAAACTTAAAGGTTCAAAAGTTCTGCCGAAATCACATAGGTCGTCATGTTACAATTTAGTCAATAAAGGCCTCCTACTGGAGGGAAACGGAATGCTTCGACGCTCGTGTTTCAGCCGCACGACCTCCGAGAGGCTTGGAAGAGACCTCATCTGAAAGGTGGATTCACAACGATCGAGTGTTTCAAACGTCAGCCCACTAGCTCAAACTTAAGGGTTCAAAAGTTCTGCCGAAATCACATAGGTCGTCAAGTTACAATTTAGTCAATAAAGGCCTACTCCTGGAGCGAAACGGAATGCTTCGACGCTCGTGTTTCGGCCGCACGACCTCCGAGAGGCTTGGAAGAGACGTCATCTGAAAGGTGGATTCAAAACGATCGAGTGTGTCGAATGTCAGCCTTCAAGCTCAAACTTAAGGGTTCAAAAGTTCTACCGAAATCACATAGGTCGTCATGTTACAATTTAGTCAATATAGGCTTACTACTGGAGCAAAACGGAATGCTTCGACGCTCGTGTTTCGGCCGCACGACCTCCGAGAGGCTTGGAAGAGACCTCATCTGAAAGGTGGATTCAAAACGATCGAGTGTGTCGAATGTCAGCCTACTAGTTCAAACTTAAGGGTTCTAAAGTTCTGCCGAAATCACATAGGTCGACATGTTACAATTTAGTCAATAAAGGCCTACGACTGGAGCGAAACGGAATGCTTCGACGCTTGTGTTTCGGCCGCACGACCTCCGAGAGGCTTGGAAGAGACCTCATCTGAAAGGTGGATTCACAACGATCGAGTGTGTCGAACGTCAGCCCATAATCTCAAACTTAAGGGATCAAACGTTCTGCCGAAATCACATAGGTCGTCATGTTTCAATTTAGTCAATAAAGGCCTACTACTGGAGCGAAACGGAATGCTTCGACGCTCGTGTTTCAGCCGCACGACCTCCGAGAGGCTTGGAAGAGACCTCATCTGAAAGGTGGATTCACAACGATCGAGTGTTTTAAACGTCAGCCCACTAGCTCAAACTTAAGGGTTCAAAAGTTCTGCCGAAATCACATAGGTCGTCAAGTTACAATTTAGTCAATAAAGGCCTACTCCTGGAGCGAAACGGAATGCTTCGACGCTCGTGTTTCAGCCGCACGACCTCCGAGAGGATTGGAAGAGACCTCATTTGAAAAGTGGATTCAAAACGATCGAGTGCGTCGAAGTCAGCCCACGAGCTCAAACTTAAGGGTTCAAAAGTTCTGCCGAAATCACAAAGGTCGTCATGTTAAAAATTAGTCAATGTAGGCCTACTACTGGAGCGAAATGGAATGCTTCGACGCTCGTGTTTTCGGCCGCACGACCTCCGAGAGGCTTGGAAGAGACCTCATCTGAAAGGTGGATTCAAAACGATCGAGTGTGTCGAAAGTCAGTCTATTAGCTCAAACTTAAAGGTTCAAAAGTTCTGCCGAAATCACATAGGTCGACATGTTACAATTTAGTCAATAAAGGCCTACGACTGGAGCGAAACTGAATGCTTTGACAGTCGCCGCTCGGCCGCACGAACTCCGAGAGGATTGCAAGAGACCTCATCTGAAAGGTGGATTCAAAACGATCGAGTGTGTCGAATGTCAGTCTACAAGCTCAAACCTAAAGGTTCAAAAGTTCTGCCGAAATCACAAAGGTCGTCATGTTTCAATTTAGTCAATAAAGGCCAACTACTGGAGCGAAACGGAAGGCTTCGACGCTCGTGTTTGAGCCGCACGACCTCCGAGAGGCTTGGAAGAGACCTCATCTGAAAGGTGGATTCACAACGATCGAGTGTGTCGAACGTCAGCCCACAAGCTCAAACTTAAGGGTTCAAAAGTTCTGCCGAAATCACATAGGTCGTCATGTTACAATTTAGTCAATAAAGGCCAACTACTGGAGCGAAACGGAATGTTTCGAAGCTCGTGTTTTGGCTGCACGAACTCCGAGAGGATTGGAAGACACATCATCTGAAAGGTGGATTCACAACGATCGAGTGTGTCGAACGTCAGCCCACTAGCTCAAACTTAAGGGATCAAACATTCTGCCGAAATCACATAGGTCGTCATGTTTCAATTTCGTCAATAAAGGCCTACTACTGGAGCGAAACGGAATGCTTCGACGCTCGTGTTTCGGCCGCACGACCTCCGAGAAGCTTGGAAAAGACGTCATCTGAAAGGTGGATTCAAAACGATCGAGTGTGTCGAACGTCAGCCCACTAGCTCAAACTTAAGGGATCAAAAGTTCTGCCGAAATCACATAGGTCGTCATGTTTCAATTTCGTCAATAAAGGCCTACTACTGGAGCGAAACGGAATGATTCGATGCTCGTGTTTCGGCCGCACGACCTCCGAGAAGCTTGGAAAAGACGTCATGTGAAAGGTGGATTCAAAACGATCGAGTGTCTCGAAGGTCAGCCTACTAGCTCAAACTTAAGGGTTCTAAAGTTCTGCCGAAATCACGTAGGTCATCATGTGACAATTTAGTCAATAAAGGCCTACTACTGGAGCGAAACTGAATGCTTTGACAGTCGCCGCTCGGCCGCACGAACTCCGAGAGGATTGCAAGAGACCTCATCTGAAAGGTGGATTCAAAACGATCGAGTGTCTCGAATGTCAGTCTCCTAGCTCAAACTTAAAGGTTCAAAAGTTCTGCCGAAATCACAAAGGTCATCATGTGACAATTTAGTCAATAAAGGCCTACTCCTGGAGCGAAACGGAATGCTTCGACGCTCGTGTTTCGGCCGCACGACCTCCGAGAAGCTTGGAAAAGACGTTATCTGAAAGGTGGATTCAAAACGATCGAGTGTCTCGAAGGTCAGCCTACTAGCTCAAACTATAGGGTTCTAAAGTTCTGCCGAAATCACATAGGTCGACATGTTACAATTTAGTCAATAAAGGCCTACTACTGGAGCGAAACTGAATGCTTTGACAGTCGCCGCTCGGCCGCACGAACTCCGAGAGGATTGCAAGAGACGTCATCTGAAAGGTGGATTCAAAACGATCGAGTGTGTCGAATGTCAGTCTACAAGCTCAAACTTAAAGGTTCAAAAGTTCTGCCGAAATCACAAAGGTCATCATGTGACAATTGAGTCAATAAAGGCCTACTCCTGGAGCGAAACGGAATGCTTCGAAGCTCGTGTTTCGGCTGCACGACCTCCGAGAGGCTTGGAAGAGACCTCATCTGAAAGGTGGATTCACAACGATCGAGTGTGTCGAACGTCAGCCCACAATCTCAAGCTTAAGGGTTCAAAAGTTCTGCCGAAATCACATAGGTCGTCATGTTTCAATTTAGTCAATAAAGGCCAACTACTGGAGCGAAACGGAAGGCTTCGACGCTCGTGTTTGAGCCGCACGACCTCCGAGAGGCTTGGAAGAGACCTCATCTGAAAGGTGGATTCACAACGATCGAGTGTGTCGAACGTCAGCCCAAAAGCTCAAACTTAAGGGTTCAAAAGTTCTGCCGAAATCACATAGGTCGTCATGTTACAATTTAGTCAATAAAGGCCAACTACTGGAGCGAAACGGAATGGTTCGAAGCTCGTGTTTTGGCTGTACGAACTCCGAGAGGATTGGAAGACACATCATCTGAAAGGTGGATTCACAACGATCGAGTGTGTCGAACGTCAGCCCACTAGCTCAAACTTAAGGGATCAAACGTTCTGCCGAAATCACATAGGTCGTCATGTTTCAATTTCGTCAATAAAGGCCTACTACTGGAGCGAAACGGAATGCTTCGACGCTCGTGTTTCGGCCGCACGACCTCCGAGAAGCTTGCAAAAGACGTCATCTGAAAGGTGGATTCAAAACGATCGAGTGTGTCGAACGTCAGCCCACTAGCTCAAACTTAAGGGATCAAAAGTTCAGCCGAAATCACATAGGTCGTCATTTGACAATTTAGTCAATAAAGGCCTACTCCTGGAGCGAAACGGAATGCTTCGACACTCGTGTTTCAGCCGCACGACCTCCGAGAGGATTGGAAGAGACCTCATTTGAAAGGTGGATTCAAAACGATCGAGTGCGTCGAAGTCAGCCCACGAGCTCAAACTTAAGGGTTCAAAAGTTCTGCCGAAATCACATAGGTCGTCATGTTAAAAATTAGTCAATGTAGGCCTACTACTGGAGCGAAATGGAATGCTTCGACGCTCGTGTTTTCGGCCGCACGACCTCCGAGAGGCTTGGAAGAGACCTCATCTGAAAGGTGGATTCAAAACGATCGAGTGTGTCGAAAGTCAGTCTATTAGCTCAAACTTAAAGGTTCAAAAGTTCTGCCGAAATCACATAGGTCGTCATGTTACAATTTAGTCAATAAAGGCCTCCTACTGGAGCGAAACGGAATGCTTCGACGCTTGTGTTTCGGCCGCACGACCTCCGAGAGGCTTGGAAGAGACCTCATCTGAAAGGTGGATTCACAACGATCGAGTGTGTCGAACGTCAGCCCATAATCTCAAACTTAAGGGATCAAAAGTTCTGCCGAAATCACATAGGTCGTCATGTTTCAATTTAGTCAATAAAGGCCTACTACTGGAGCGAAACGGAATGCTTCGACGCTCGTGTTTAAGCCGCACGACCTCCGAGAGGCTTGGAAGAGACGTCATGTGAAAGGTGGATTCAAAACGATCGAGTGTTTCGAAGGTCAGCCTACTAGCTCAAACTTAAGGGTTCTAAAGTTCTGCCGAAATCACGTAGGTCATCATGTGACAATTTAGTCAATAAAGGCCTACTACTGGAGCGAAACTGAATGCTTTGACAGTCGCCGCTCGGCCGCACGAACTCCGAGAGGATTGCAAGAGACCTCATCTGAAAGGTGGATTCAAAACGATCGAGTGTCTCGAATGTCAGTCTCCTAGCTCAAACTTAAAGGTTCAAAAGTTCTGCCGAAATCACAAAGGTCATCATGTGACAATTTAGTCAATAAAGGCCTACTCCTGGAGCGAAACGGAATGCTTCGACGCTCGTGTTTCGGCCGCACGACCTCCGAGAAGCTTGGAAAAGACGTTATCTGAAAGGTGGATTCAAAACGATCGAGTGTCTCGAAGGTCAGCCTACTAGCTCAAACTATAGGGTTCTAAAGTTCTGCCGAAATCACATAGGTCGACATGTTACAATTTAGTCAATAAAGGCCTACTACTGGAGCGAAACTGAATGCTTTGACAGTCGCCGCTCGGCCGCACGAACTCCGAGAGGATTGCAAGAGACCTCATCTGAAAGGTGGATTCAAAACGATCGAGTGTGTCGAATGTCAGTCTACAAGCTCAAACTTAAAGGTTCAAAAGTTCTGCCGAAATCACAAAGGTCATCATGTGACAATTTAGTCAATAAAGGCCTACTCCTGGAGCGAAACGGAATGCTTCGAAGCTCGTGTTTCGGCTGCACTACCTCCGAGAGGCTTGGAAGAGACCTCATCTGAAAGGTGGATTCACAACGATCGAGTGTGTCGAACGTCAGCCCACAATCTCAAGCTTAAGGGTTCAAAAGTTCTGCCGAAATCACATAGGTCGTCATGTTTCAATTTAGTCAATAAAGGCCAACTACTGGAGCGAAACGGAAGGCTTCGACGCTCGTGTTTGAGCCGCACGACCTCCGAGAGGCTTGGAAGAGACCTCATCTGAAAGGTGGATTCACAACGATCGAGTGTGTCGAACGTCAGCCCACAAGCTCAAACTTAAGGGTTCAAAAGTTCTGCCGAAATCACATAGGTCGTCATGTTACAATTTAGTCAATAAAGGCCAACTACTGGAGCGAAACGGAATGGTTCGAAGCTCGTGTTTTGGCTGTACGAACTCCGAGAGGATTGGAAGACACATCATCTGAAAGGTGGATTCACAACGATCGAGTGTGTCGAACGTCAGCCCACTAGCTCAAACTTAAGGGATCAAACGTTCTGCCGAAATCACATAGGTCGTCATGTTTCAATTTCGTCAATAAAGGCCTACTACTGGAGCGAAACGGAATGCTTCGACGCTCGTGTTTCGGCCGCACGACCTCCGAGAAGCTTGGAAAAGACGTCATCTGAAAGGTGGATTCAAAACGATCGAGTGTGTCGAACGTCAGCCCACTAGCTCAAACTTAAGGGATCAAAAGTTCTGCCGAAATCACATAGGTCGTCATGTTTCAATTTCGTCAATAAAGGCCTACTACTGGAGCGAAACTGAATGCTTTGACAGTCGCCGCTCGGCCGCACGAACTCCGAGAGGATTGCAAGAGACCTCATCTGAAAGGTGGATTCAAAACGATCGAGTGTGTCGAATGTCAGTCTCCTAGCTCAAACTTAAAGGTTCAAAAGTTCTGCCGAAATCACAAAGGTCATCATTTGACAATTTAGTCAATAAAGGCCTACTCCTGGAGCGAAACGGAATGCTTCGACACTCGTGTTTCAGCCGCACGACCTCCGAGAGGATTGGAAGAGACCTCATTTGAAAGGTGGATTCAAAACGATCGAGTGCGTCGAAGTCAGCCCACGAGCTCAAACTTAAGGGTTCAAAAGTTCTGCCGAAATCACATAGGTCGTCATGTTAAAAATTAGTCAATGTAGGCCTACTACTGGAGCGAAATGGAATGCTTCGACGCTCGTGTTTTCGGCCGCACGACCTCCGAGAGGCTTGGAAGAGACCTCATCTGAAAGGTGGATTCAAAACGATCGAGTGTGTCGAAAGTCAGTCTATTAGCTCAAACTTAAAGGTTCAAAAGTTCTGCCGAAATCACATAGGTCGTCATGTTACAATTTAGTCAATAAAGGCCTCCTACTGGAGGGAAACGGAATGCTTCGACGCTCGTGTTTCAGCCGCACGACCTCCGAGAGGCTTGGAAGAGACCTCATCTGAAAGGTGGATTCACAACGATCGAGTGTTTCAAACGTCAGCCCACTAGCTCAAACTTAAGGGTTCAAAAGTTCTGCCGAAATCACATAGGTCGTCAAGTTACAATTTAGTCAATAAAGGCCTACTCCTGGAGCGAAACGGAATGCTTCGACGCTCGTGTTTCGGCCGCACGACCTCCGAGAGGCTTGGAAGAGACGTCATCTGAAAGGTGGATTCAAAACGATCGAGTGTGTCGAATGTCAGCCTTCAAGCTCAAACTTAAGGGTTCAAAAGTTCTACCGAAATCACATAGGTCGTCATGTTACAATTTAGTCAATTTAGGCTTACTACTGGAGCGAAACGGAATGCTTCGACGCTCGTGTTTCGGCCGCACGACCTCCGAGAGGCTTGGAAGAGACCTCATCTGAAAGGTGGATTCAAAACGATCGAGTGTGTCGAATGTCAGCCTACTAGTTCAAACTTAAGGGTTCTAAAGTTCTGCCGAAATCACATAGGTCGACATGTTACAATTTAGTCAATAAAGGCCTACGACTGGAGCGAAACTGAATGCTTTGACAGTCGCCGCTCGGCTGCACGAACTCCGAGAGGATTGCAAGAGACCTCATCTGAAAGGTGGATTCAAAACGATCGAGTGTGTCGAATGTCAGTCTACAAGCTCAAACTTAAAGGTTCAAAAGTTCTGCCGAAATCACAAAGTTCATCATGTGACAATTTAGTAAATAAAGGCCTACTCCTGGAGCGAAACGGAATGCTTCGAAGCTCGTGTTTCGGCTGCACGACCTCTGAGAGGCTTGGAAGAGACCTCATCTGAAAGGTGGATTCACAACGATCGAGTGTGTCGAACGTCAGCCCACAATCTCAAACTTAAGGGTTCAAAAGTTCTGCCGAAATCACATAGGTCGTCATGTTTCAATTTAGTCAATAAAGGCCAACTACTGGAGCGAAACGGAAGGCTTCGACGCTCGTGTTTGAGCCGCACGACCTCCGAGAGGCTTGGAAAAGACGTCATCTGAAAGGTGGATTCAAAACGATCGAGTGTGTCGAACGTCAGCCCACTAGCTCAAACTTAAGGGTTCAAAAGTTCTGTCGAAATCACATAGGTCGTCATGTTACAATTTAGTCAATAAAGGCCTATTGCTGGAGCGAAACGGAATGCTTCGACGCTCGTGTTTCGGCCGCACGACCTCCGAGAAGCTTGGAAAAGACGTCATCTGAAAGGTGGATTCAAAACGATCGAGTGTGTCGAACGTCAGCCCACTAGCTCAAACTTAAGGGATCAAAAGTTCTGCCAAAATCACATAGGTCGTCATGTGACAATTTAGTCAATAAAGGCCAACTACTGGAGCGAAACTGAATGCTTTGACAGTCGCCGCTCGGCCGCACGAACTCCGAGAGGATTGCAAGAGACCTCATCTGAAAGGTGGATTCAAAACGATCGAGTGTGTCGAATGTCAGTCTCCTAGCTCAAACTTAAAGGTTCAAAAGTTCTGCCGAAATCACAAAGGTCATCATGTGACAATTTAGTCAATAAAGGCCTACTCCTGGAGCGAAACGGAATGCTTCGACGCTCGTGTTTCGGCCGCACGACCTCCGAGAAGCTTGGAAAAGACGTTATCTGAAAGGTGGATTCAAAACGATCGAGTGTCTCGAAGGTCAGCCTACTAGCTCAAACTATAGGGTTCTAAAGTTCTGCCGAAATCACATAGGTCGACATGTTACAATTTAGTCAATAAAGGCCTACTACTGGAGCGAAACTGAATGCTTTGACAGTCGCCGCTCGGCCGCACGAACTCTGAGAGGATTGCAAGAGACCTCATCTGAAAGGTGGATTCACAACGATCGAGTGTGTCGAATGTCAGCCCACAATCTCAAACTTAAGGGTTCAAAAGTTCTGCCGAAATCACATAGGTCGACATGTTTCAATTTAGTCAATAAAGGCCAACTACTGGAGCGAAACGGAAGGCTTCGACGCTCGTGTTTGAGCCGCACGACCTCCGAGAGGCTTGGAAGAGATCTCATCTGAAAGGTGGATTCACAACGATCGAGTGTGTCGAACGTCAGCCCACAAGCTCAAACTTAAGGGTTCAAAAGTTCTGCCGAAATCACATAGGTCGTCATGTTACAATTTAGTCAATAAAGGCCAACTACTGGAGCGAAACGGAATGGTTCGAAGCTCGTGTTTTGGCTGCACGAACTCCGAGAGGATTGGAAGACACATCATCTGAAAGGTGGATTCACAACGATCGAGTGTGTCGAACGTCAGCCCACTAGCTCAAACTTAAGGGATCAAACGTTCTGCCGAAATCACATAGGTCGTCATGTTTCAATTTCGTCAATAAAGGCCTACTACTGGAGCGAAACGGAATGCTTCGACGCTCGTGTTTCGGCCGCACGACCTCCGAGAAGCTTGGAAAAGACGTCATCTGAAAGGTGGATTCAAAACGATCGAGTGTGTCGAACGTCAGCCCACTAGCTCAAACTTAAGGGATCAAAAGTTCTGCCGAAATCACATAGGTCGTCATGTTTCAATTTCGTCAATAAAGGCCTACTACTGGAGCGAAACGGAATGATTCGACGCTCGTGTTTCGGCCGCACGACCTCCGAGAAGCTTGGAAAAGACGTCATGTGAAAGGTGGATTCAAAACGATCGAGTGTCTCGAAGGTCAGCCTACTAGCTCAAACTTAAGGGTTCTAAAGTTCTGCCGAAATCACATAGGTCATCATGTGACAATTTAGTCAATAAAGGCCTACTACTGGAGCGAAACTGAATGCTTTGACAGTCGCCGCTCGGCCGCACGAACTCCGAGAGGATTGCAAGAGACCTCATCTGAAAGGTGGATTCAAAACGATCGAGTGTGTCGAATGTCAGTCTCCTAGCTCAAACTTAAAGGTTCAAAAGTTCTGCCGAAATCACAAAGGTCATCATGTGACAATTTAGTCAATAAAGGCCTACTCCTGGAGCGAAACGGAATGCTTCGACGCTCGTGTTTCAGCCGCACGACCTCCGAGAGGATTGGAAGAGACCTCATTTGAAAGGTGGATTCAAAACGATCGAGTGCGTCGAAGTCAGCCCACGAGCTCAAACTTAAGGGTTCAAAAGTTCTGCCGAAATCACATAGGTCGTCATGTTAAAAATTAGTCAATGTAGGCCTACTACTGGAGCGAAATGGAATGCTTCGACGCTCGTGTTTTCGGCCGCACGACCTCCGAGAGGCTTAGAAGAGACCTCATCTGAAAGGTGGATTCAAAACGATCGAGTGTGTCGAAAGTCAGTCTATTAGCTCAAACTTAAAGGTTCAAAAGTTCTGCCGAAATCACATAGGTCGTCATGTTACAATTTAGTCAATAAAGGCCTACTACTGGAGGGAAACGGAATGCTTCGACGCTCGTGTTTCGGCCGCACGACCTCCGAGAGGCTTGGAAGAGACCTCATCTGAAAGGTGGATTCAAAACGATCGAGTGTGTCGAATGTCAGCCTACTAGTTCAAACTTAAGGGTTCTAAAGTTCTGCCGAAATCACATAGGTCGACATGTTACAATTTAGTCAATAAAGGCCTACGACTGGAGCGAAACTGAATGCTTTGACAGTCGCCGCTCGGCCGCACGAACTCCGAGAGGATTGCAAGAGACCTCATCTGAAAGGTGGATTCAAAACGATCGAGTGTGTCGAAAGTCAGTCTATTAGCTCAAACTTAAAGGTTCAAAAGTTCTGCCGAAATCACATAGGTCGTCATGTTGCAATTTAGTCAATAAAGGCCTCCTACTGGAGCGAAACGGAATGCTTCGACGCTCGTGTTTCAGCCGCACGACCTCCGAGAGGCTTGGAAGAGACCTCATCTGAAAGGTGGATTCACAACGATCGAGTGTGTCGAACGTCAGCCCACAATCTCAAACTTAAGGGTTCAAAAGTTCTGCCGAAATCACATAGGTCGTCATGTTTCAATTTAGTCAATAAAGGCCAACTACTGGAGCGAAACGGAAGGCTTCGACGCTCGTGTTTGAGCCGCACGACCTCCGAGAGGCTTGGAAAAGACGTCATCTGAAAGGTGGATTCAAAACGATCGAGTGTGTCGAACGTCAGCCCACTAGCTCAAACTTAAGGGTTCAAAAGTTCTGTCGAAATCACATAGGTCGTCATGTTACAATTTAGTCAATAAAGGCCAATTACTGGAGCGAAACGGAATGCTTCGACGCTCGTGTTTCGGCCGCACGACCTCCGAGAAGCTTGGAAAAGACGTCATCTGAAAGGTGGATTCAAAACGATCGAGTGTGTCGAACGTCAGCCCACTAGCTCAAACTTAACGGATCAAAAGTTCTGCCAAAATCACATAGGTCGTCATGTGACAATTTAGTCAATAAAGGCCTACTACTGGAGCGAAACTGAATGCTTTGACAGTCGCCGCTCGGCCGCACGAACTCCGAGAGGATTGCAAGAGACCTCATCTGAAAGGTGGATACAAAACGATCGAGTGTGTCGAATGTCAGTCTCCTAGCTCAAACTTAAAGGTTCAAAAGTTCTGCCGAAATCACAAAGGTCATCATGTGACAATTTAGTCAATAAAGGCCTACTCCTGGAGCGAAACGGAATGCTTCGACGCTCGTGTTTCGGCCGCACGACCTCCGAGAAGCTTGGAAAAGACGTTATCTGAAAGGTGGATTCAAAACGATCGAGTGTCTCGAAGGTCAGCCTACTAGCTCAAACTATAGGGTTCTAAAGTTCTGCCGAAATCACATAGGTCGACATGTTACAATTTAGTCAATAAAGGCCTACTACTGGAGCGAAACTGAATGCTTTGACAGTCGCCGCTCGGCCGCACGAACTCCGAGAGGATTGCAAGAGACCTCATCTGAAAGGTGGATTCAAAACGATCGAGTGTGTCGAATGTCAGTCTACAATCTCAAACTTAAAGGTTCAAAAGTTCTGCCGAAATCACAAAGGTCATCATGTGACAATTTAGTCAATAAAGGCCTACTCCTGGAGCGAAACGGAATGCTTCGAAGCTCGTGTTTCGGCTGCACGACCTCCGAGAGGCTTGGAAGAGACCTCATCTGAAAGGTGGATTCACAACGATCGAGTGTGTCGAACGTCAGCCCACAATCTCAAACTTAAGGGTTCAAAAGTTCTGCCGAAATCACATAGGTCGTCATGTTACAATTTAGTCAATAAAGGCCAACTACTGGAGCGAAACGGAATGGTTCGAAGCTCGTGTTTTGGCTGCACGAACTCCGAGAGGATTGGAAGACACATCATCTGAAAGGTGGATTCACAACGATCGAGTGTGTCGAACGTCAGCCCACTAGCTCAAACTTAAGGGATCAAACGTTCTGCCGAAATCACATAGGTCGTCATGTTTCAATTTCGTCAATAAAGGCCTTCTACTGGAGCGAAACGGAATGCTTCGACACTCGTGTTTCGGCCGCACGACCTCCGAGAAGCTTGGAAAAGACGTCATCTGAAAGGTGGATTCAAAACGATCGAGTGTGTCGAACGTCAGCCCACTAGCTCAAACTTAAGGGATCAAAAGTTCTGCCAAAATCACATAGGTCGTCATGTTTCAATTTCGTCAATAAAGGCCTACTACTGGAGCGAAACGGAATGATTCGACGCTCGTGTTTCGGCCGCACGACCTCCGAGAAGCTTGGAAAAGACGTCATGTGAAAGGTGGATTCAAAACGATCGAGTGTCTCGAAGGTCAGCCTACTAGCTCAAACTTAAGGGTTCTAAAGTTCTGCCGAAATCACATAGGTCATCATGTGACAATTTAGTCAATAAAGGCCTACTACTGGAGCGAAACTGAATGCTTTGACAGTCGCCGCTCGGCCGCACGAACTCCGAGAGGATTGCAAGAGACCTCATCTGAAAGGTGGATTCAAAACGATCGAGTGTGTCGAATGTCAGTCTCCTAGCTCAAACTTAAAGGTTCAAAAGTTCTGCCGAAATCACATAGGTCGTCATGTTGCAATTTAGTCAATAAAGGCCTCCTACTGGAGCGAAACGGAATGCTTCGACGCTCGTGTTTCAGCCGCACGACCTCCGAGAGGCTTGGAAGAGACCTCATCTGAAAGCTGGATTCAAAACGATCGAGTGTGTCGAATGTCAGTCGACTTGCTCAAACTTAAAGGTTCAAAAGTTCTGCCGAAATCACAAAGGTCATCATGTGACAATTTAGTCAATAAAGGCCTACTCCTGGAGCGAAACGGAATGCTTCGACGCTTGTGTTTCGGCCGCACGACCTCCGAGAAGCTTGGAAAAGACGTCATCTGAAAGGTGGATTCAAAACGATCGAGTGTCTCGAAGGTCAGCCTACTAGCTCAAACTATAGGGTTCTAAAGTTCTGCCGAAATCACATAGGTCGACATGTTACAATTTAGTCAATAAAGGCCTACTACTGGAGCGAAACTGAATGCTTTGACAGTCGCCGCTCGGCCGCACGAACTCCGAGAGGATTGCAAGAGACCTCATCTGAAAGGTGGATTCAAAACGATCGAGTGTGTCGAATGTCAATCTACAAGCTCAAACTTAAAGGTTCAAAAGTTCTGCCGAAATCACAAAGGTCATCATGTGACAATTTAGTCAATAAAGGCCTACTCCTGGAGCGAAACGGAATGCTTCGAAGCTCGTGTTTCGGCTGCACGACCTCCGAGAGGCTTGGAAGAGACCTCATCTGAAAGGTGGATTCACAACGATCGAGTGTGTTGAACGTCAGCCCACAATCTCAAACTTAAGGGTTCAAAAGTTCTGCCGAAATCACATAGGTCGTCATGTTTCAATTTAGTCAATAAAGGCCAACTACTGGAGCGAAACGGAAGGCTTCGACGCTCGTGTTTGAGCCGCACGACCTCCGAGAGGCTTGGAAGAGACCTCATCTGAAAGGTGGATTCACAACGATCGAGTGTGTCGAACGTCAGCCCACAAGCTCAAACTTAAGGGTTCAAACGTTCTGCCGAAATCACATAGGTCGTCATGTTACAATTTAGTCAATAAAGGCCAACTACTGGAGCGAAACGGAATGGTTCGAAGCTCGTGTTTTGGCTGCACGAACTCCGAGAGGATTGGAAGACACATCATCTGAAAGGTGGATTCACAACGATCGAGTGTGTCGAACGTCAGCCCACTAGCTCAAACTTAAGGGATCAAACGTTCTGCCGAAATCACATAGGTCGTCATGTTTCAATTTCGTCAATAAAGGCCTACTACTGGAGCGAAACGGAATGCTTCGACGCTCGTGTTTCGGCCGCACGACCTCCGAGAAGCTTGGAAAAGACGTCATCTGAAAGGTGGATTCAAAACGATCGAGTGTGTCGAACGTCAGCCCACTAGCTCAAACTTAAGGGATCAAAAGTTCTGCCGAAATCACATAGGTCGTCATGTTTCAATTTCGTCAATAAAGGCCTAGTACTGGAGCGAAACGGAATGATTCGACGCTCGTGTTTCGGCCGCACGACCTCCGAGAAGCTTGGAAAAGACGTCATCTGAAAGGTGGATTCAAAACGATCGAGTGTCTCGAAGGTCAGCCTACTAGCTCAAACTTAAGGGTTCTAATGTTCTGCCGAAATCACATAGGTCATCATGTGACTATTTAGTCAATAAAGGACTACTCCTGGAGCGAAACGGAATGCTTCGACGCTCGTGTTTCAGCCGCACGACCTCCGAGAGGATTGGAAGAGACCTCATTTGAAAGGTGGATTCAAAACGATCGAGTGCGTCGAAGTCAGCCCACGAGCTCAAACTTAAGGGTTCAAAAGTTCTGCCGAAATCACATAGGTCGTCATGTTAAAAATTAGTCAATGTAGGCCTACTACTGGAGCGAAATGGAATGCTTCGACGCTCGTGTTTTCGGCCGCACGACCTCCGAGAGGCTTGGAAGAGACCTCATCTGAAAGGTGGATTCAAAACGATCGAGTGTGTCGAAAGTCAGTCTATTAGCTCAAACTTAAAGGTTCAAAAGTTCTGCCGAAATCACATAGGTCGTCATGTTACAATTTAGTCAATATAGGCCTACTACTGGAGCGAAACGGAATGCTTCGACGCTCGTGTTTCGGCCGCACGACCTCCGAGAGGCTTGGAAGAGACCTCATCTGAAAGGTGGATTCAAAACGATCGAGTGTGTCGAATGTCAGCCTACTAGTTCAAACTTAAGGGTTCTAAAGTTCTGCCGAAATCACATAGGTCGACATGTTACAATTTAGTCAATAAAGGCCTACGACTGGAGCGAAACTGAATGCTTTGACAGTCGCCGCTCGGCCGCACGAACTCCGAGAGGATTGCAAGAGACCTCATCTGAAAGGTGGATTCAAAACGATCGAGTGTGTCGAATGTCAGTCTACTAGCTCAAACTTAAAGGTTCAAAAGTTCTGCCGAAATCACAAAGGTCATCATGTGACAATTTAGTCAATAAAGGCCTACTCCTGGAGCGAAACGGAATGCTTCGACGCTCGTGTTTCGGCCGCACGACCTCCGAGAAGCTTGGAAAAGACGTCATCTGAACGGTGGATTCAAAACGATCGAGTGTCTCGAAGGTCAGCCTACTAGCTCAAACTATAGGGTTCTAAAGTTCTGCGGAAATCACATAGGTCGACATGTTACAATTTAGTCAATAAAGGCCTACTACTGGAGCGAAACTGAATGCTTTGACAGTCGCCGCTCGGCCGCACGAACTCCGAGAGGATTGCAAGAGACCTCATCTGAAAGGTGGATTCAAAACGATCGAGTGTGTCGAATGTCAGTCTACAAGCTCAAACTTAAAGGTTCAAAAGTTCTGCCGAAATCACAAAGGTCATCATGTGACAATTTAGTCAATAAAGGCCTACTCCTGGAGCGAAACGGAATGCTTCGAAGCTCGTGTTTCGGCTGCACGACCTCCGAGAGGCTTGGAAGAGACCTCATCTGAAAGATGGATTCACAACGATCGAGTGTGTCGAACGTCAGCCCACAATCTCAAACTTAAGGGTTCAAAAGTTCTGCCGAAATCACATAGGTCGTCATGTTTCAATTTAGTCAATAAAGGCCAACTACTGGAGCGAAACGGAAGGCTTCGACGCTCGTGTTTGAGCCGCACGACCTCCGAGAGGCTTGGAAGAGACCTCATCTGAAAGGTGGATTCACAACGATCGAGTGTGTCGAACGTCAGCCCACAAGCTCAAACGTAAGGGTTCAAAAGTTCTGCCGAAATCACATAGGTCGTCATGTTACAATTTAGTCAATAAAGGCCAATTACTGGAGCGAAACGGAATGGTTCGAAGCTCGTGTTTTGCCTGCACGAACTCCGAGAGGATTGGAAGACACATCATCTGAAAGGTGGATTCACAACGATCGAGTGTGTCGAACGTCAGCCCACTAGCTCAAACTTAAGGGATCAAACGTTCTGCCGAAATCACATAGGTCGTCATGTTTCAATTTCGTCAATAAAGGCCTACTACTGGAGCGAAACGGAATGCTTCGACGCTCGTGTTTCGGCCGCACGACCTCCGAGAAGCTTGGAAAAGACGTCATCTGAAAGGTGGATTCAAAACGATCGAGTGTGTCGAACGTCAGCCCACTAGCTCAAACTTAAGGGATCAAAAGTTCTGCCGAAATCACATAGGTCGTCATGTTTCAATTTCGTCAATAAAGGCCTACTACTGGAGCGAAACGGAATGATTCGACGCTCGTGTTTCGGCCGCACGACCTCCGAGAAGCTTGGAAAAGACGTCATCTGAAAGGTGGATTCAAAACGATCGAGTGTCTCGAAGGTCAGCCTACTAGCTCAAACTTAAGGGTTCTAAAGTTCTGCCGAAATCACATAGGTCATCATGTGACAATTTAGTCAATAAAGGCCTACTACTGGAGCGAAACTGAATGCTTTGACAGTCGCCGCTCGGCCGCACGAACTCCGAGAGGATTGCAAGAGACCTCATCTGAAAGGTGGATTCAAAACGATCGAGTGTGTCGAATGTCAGTCTCCTAGCTCAAACTTACAGGTTAAAAAGTTCTGCCGAAATCACAAAGGTCATCATGTGACAATTTAGTCAATAAAGGCCTACTCCTGGAGCGAAACGGAATGCTTCGACGCTCGTGTTTCAGCCGCACGACCTCCGAGAGGATTGGAAGAGACCTCATTTGAAAGGTGGATTCAAAACGATCGAGTGCGTCGAAGTCAGCCCACGAGCTCAAACTTAAGGGTTCAAAAGTTCTGCCGAAATCACATAGGTCGTCATGTTACAATTTAGTCAATATAGGCCTACTACTGGAGCGAAACGGAATGCTTCGACGCTCGTGTTTCGGCCGCACGACCACCGAGAGGCTTGGAAGAGACCTCATCTGAAAGGTGGATTCACAACGATCGAGTGTGTCAAACGTCAGCCCACTAGTTCAAAATTAAGGGTTCAAACGTTCTTCCGAAATCACATAGGTCGTCATGTTTCAATTTAGTCAATAAAGGCCTACTACTGGAGCGAAACGGAATGCTTCGACGCTCGTGTTTCAGCCGCACGACCTCCGAGAGGCTTGGAAGAGACCTCATCTGAAAGGTGGATTCAAAACGATCGAGTGTGTCGAATGTCAGCCTACTAGCTCAAACTTAAGGGTTCTAAAGTTCTGCCGAAATCACATAGGTCGACATGTTACAATTTAGTCAATAAAGGCCTACTACTGGAGCGAAACGGAATGCTTCGACGCTCGTGTTTCAGCCACACGACCTCCGAGAGGCTTGGAAGAGACCTCATCTGAAAGGTGGATTCAAAACGATCGAGTGTGTCGAATGTCAGCCTACTAGCTCAAACTTAAGGGTTCTAAAGTTCTGCCGAAATCATATCGGTCGACATATTACAATTTAGTCAATAAAGGCCTACGACTGGAGCGAAACTGAATGCTTTGACAGTCGCCGCTCAGCCGCACGAACTCCGAGAGGATTGCAAGAGACCTCATCTGAAAGGTGGATTCAAAACGATCGAGTGTGTCGAATGTCAGTCTACTAGCTCAAACTTAAAGGTTCAAAAGTTCTGCCGAAATCACAAAGTTCATCATGTGACAATTTAGTCAATAAAGGCCTACTCCTGGAGCGAAACGGAATGCTTTGAAGCTCGTGTTTCGGCTGCACGACCTCCGAGAGGCTTGGAAGAGACCTCATCTGAAAAGTGGATTCACAACGATCGAGTGTGTCAAACGTCAGCCCACTAGCTCAAACTTAAGGGTTCAAAGGTTCTGCCGAAATCACATAGGTCGTCATGTTTCAATTTAGTCAATAAAGGCCAACTACTGGAGCGAAACGGAATGCTTCGACGCTCGTGTTTCAGCCGCACGACCTCCGAGAGGCTTGGAAGAGACCTCATCTGAAAGGTGGTTTCACAACGATCGAGTGTGTCGAACGTCAGCCCACAAGCTCAAACTTAAGGGTTCAAAAGTTCTGCCGAAATCACATAGGTCGTCATGTTACAATTTAGTCAATAAAGGACTAGTACTGGAGCGAAACGGAATGCTTCGACGCTCGTGTTTCGGTCGCACGACCTCCGAGAGGCTTGGAAGAGACCTCATCTGAAAGGTGGATTCACAACGATCGAGTGTGTCGAACGTCAGCCCACAAGTTCAAACTTAAGGGTTCAAAAGTTCTGCCGAAATCACATAGGTCGACATGTTACAATTTAGTCAATAAAGGCCTACGACTGGAGCGAAACTGAATGCTTTGACAGTCGCCGCTCGGCCGCACGAACTCCGAGAGGATAGCAAGAGACCTCATCTGAAAGGTGGATTCAAAACGATCGAGTGTGTCGAATGTCAGTCTACTAGCTCAAACTTAAAGGTTCAAAAGTTCTGCCGAAATCACAAAGGTCATCATGTGACAATTTAGTCAATAAAGGCCTACTCCTGGAGCGAAACGGAATGCTTCGAAGCTCGTGTTTCGGCTGCACGACCTCCGAGAGGCTTGGAAGAGACCTCATCTGAAAGGTGGATTCACAACGATCGAGTGTGTCGAACGTCAGCCCACAATCTCAAACTTAAGGGTTCAAAGGTTCTGCCGAAATCACATAGGTCGTCATGTTTCAATTTAGTCAATAAAGGCCAACTACTGGAGCGAAACGGAATGCTTCGACGCTCGTGTTTCAGCCGCACGACCTCCGAGAGGCTTGGAAGAGACCTCATCTGAAAGGTGGTTTCACAACGATCGAGTGTGTCGAACGTCAGCCCACAAGCTCAAACTTAAGGGTTCAAAAGTTCTGCCGAAATCACATAGGTCGTCATGTTACAATTTAGTCAATAAAGGACTAGTACTGGAGCGAAACGGAATGCTTCGACGCTCGTGTTTCGGTCGCACGACTTACGAGAGGCTTGGAAGAGACCTCATCTGAAAGGTGGATTCACAACGATCGAGTGTGTCGAACGTCAGCCCACAATCTCAAACTTAAGGGTTCAAAAGTTCTGCCGAAATCATATCGGTCGTCATGTTACAATTTAGTCAATAAAGGCCAACTACTGGAGCGAAACGGAATGGTTCGAAGCTCGTGTTTTGGCTGCACGAACTCCGAGAGGATTGGAAGAGACCTCATCTGAAAGGTGGATTCACAACGATCGAGTGTGTCGAACGTCAGCCCACAATCTCAAACTTAAGGGTTCAAAAGTTCTGCCGAAATCACATAGGTCGTCATGTTACAATTTAGTCAAGAAATACCTACTATTGGAGCGAAACGGAATGCTTCGAAGCTCGTGTTTCGGCTGCACGAACTCCGTTAGGATTGGAAGAGACCTCATCTGAAAGGTGGATTCACAACGATCGAGTGTGTTAAACGTCAGCCCACTAGCTCAAACTTAAGGGTTCAAAAGTTCTGCCGAAATCACATAGGTCGTCATGTTTCAATTTAGTCAATAAAGGCCAACTACTGGAGCGAAACGGAATGCTACGACGCTCGTGTTTCAGCCGCACGACCTCCGAGAGGCTTGGAAGAGACCTCATCTGAAAGGTGGATTCACAACGATCGAGTGTGTCGAACGTCAGCCCACAAGCTCAAACTTAAGGGTTCAAAAAGTTCTGCCGAAATCACATAGGTCGTCATGTTACAATTTAGTCAATAAAGGACGAGTAATGGAGCGAAACGGAATGCTTCGACGCTCGTGTTTCGGTCGCACGATTTACGAGAGGCTTGGAAGAGACCTCATCTGAAAGGTGGATTCACAACGATCGAGTGTGTCGAACGTCAGCCCACAATCTCAAACTTAAGGGATCAAAAGTTCTGCCGAAATCACATAGGTCGTCATGTTACAATTTAGTCAATAAAGGCCTACTCCTGGAGCGAAACGGAATGCTTTGACAGTCGCCGCTCGGCCGCACGAACTCCGAGAGGATTGCAAGAGACCTCATCTGAAAGGTGGATTCAAAACGATCGAGTGTGTCGAATGTCAGTCTACAAGCTCAAACTTAAAGGTTCAAAAGTTCTGCCGAAATCACAAAGGTCATCATGTGACAATTTAGTCAATAAAGGCCTACTCCTGGAGCGAAACGGAATGCTTCGAAGCTCGTGTTTCGGCTGCACGACCTCCGAGAGGCTTGGAAGAGACCTCATCTGAAAGATGGATTCACAACGATCGAGTGTGTCGAACATCAGCCCACAATCTCAAATTTAAGGGTTCAAAGGTTCTGCCGAAATCACATAGGTCGTCATGTTTCAATTTAGTCAATAAAGGCCTACGACTGGAGCGAAACTGAATGCTTTGACAGTCGCCGCTCGGCCGCACGAACTCCGAGAGGATAGCAAGAGACCTCATCTGAAAGGTGGATTCAAAACGATCGAGTGTGTCGAATGTCAGTCTACTAGCTCAAACTTAAAGGTTCAAAAGTTCTGCCGAAATCACAAAGGTCATCATGTGACAATTTAGTCAATAAAGGCCTACTCCTGGAGCGAAACGGAATGCTTCGAAGCTCGTGTTTCGGCTGCACGACCTCCGAGAGGCTTGGAAGAGACCTCATCTGAAAGGTGGATTCACAACGATCGAGTGTGTCGAACGTCAGCCCACAATCTCAAACTTAAGGGTTCAAAGGTTCTGCCGAAATCACATAGGTCGTCATGTTTCAATTTAGTCAATAAAGGCCAACTACTGGAGCGAAACGGAATGCTTCGACGCTCGTGTTTCAGCCGCACGACCTCCGAGAGGCTTGGAAGAGACCTCATCTGAAAGGTGGTTTCACAACGATCGAGTGTGTCGAACGTCAGCCCACAAGCTCAAACTTAAGGGTTCAAAAGTTCTGCCGAAATCACATAGGTCGTCATGTTACAATTTAGTCAATAAAGGACTAGTACTGGAGCGAAACGGAATGCTTCGACGCTCGTGTTTCGGTCGCACGACTTACGAGAGGCTTGGAAGAGACCTCATCTGAAAGGTGGATTCACAACGATCGAGTGTGTCGAACGTCAGCCCACAATCTCAAACTTAAGGGTTCAAAAGTTCTGCCGAAATCATATCGGTCGTCATGTTACAATTTAGTCAATAAAGGCTTACGACTGGAGCGAAACGGAAAGCTTCGACGCTTGTGTTTCGGCCGCACGACCTCAGAGAGGCTTGGAAGAGACCTCATCTGAAAGGTGGATTCACAACGATCGAGTGTGTCGAATGTCAGCCCACAATCTCAAACTTAAGGGTTCAAAGGTTCTGCCGAAATCACATAGGTCGTCATGTTACAATTTAGTCAAGAAAGGCCAACTACTGGAGCGAAACGGAATGGTTCGAAGCTCGTGTTTTGGCTGCACGAACTCCGAGAGGATTGGAAGAGACCTCATCTGAAAGGTGGATTCACAACGATCGAGTGTGTCGAACGTCAGCCCACAATCTCAAACTTAAGGGTTCAAAAGTTCTGCCGAAATCACATAGGTCGTCATGTTACAATTTAGTCAAGAAATACCTACTATTGGAGCGAAACGGAATGCTTCGAAGCTCGTGTTTCGGCTGCACGAACTCCGGGAGGATTGGAAGAGACCTCATCTGAAAGGTGGATTCACAACGATCGAGTGTGTTAAACGTCAGCCCACTAGCTCAAACTTAAGGGTTCAAAAGTTCTGCCGAAATCACATAGGTCGTCATGTTTCAATTTAGTCAATAAAGGCCAACTACTGGAGCGAAACGGAATGCTACGACGCTCGTGTTTCAGCCGCACGACCTCCGAGAGGCTTGGAAGAGACCTCATCTGAAAGGTGGATTCACAACGATCGAGTGTGTCGAACGTCAGCCCACAAGCTCAAACTTAAGGGTTCAAAAAGTTCTGCCGAAATCACATAGGTCGTCATGTTACAATTTAGTCAATAAAGGACTAGTAATGGAGCGAAACGGAATGCTTCGACGCTCGTGTTTCGGTCGCACGATTTACGAGAGGCTTGGAAGAGACCTCATCTGAAAGGTGGATTCACAACGATCGAGTGTGTCGAACGTCAGCCCATAATCTCAAACTTAAGGGATCAAAAGTTCTGCCGAAATCACATAGGTCGTCATGTTACAATTTAGTCAATAAAGGCCTACTCCTGGAGCGAAACGGAATGCTTTGACAGTCGCCGCTCGGCCGCACGAACTCCGAGAGGATTGCAAGAGACCTCATCTGAAAGGTGGATTCAAAACGATCGAGTGTGTCGAATGTCAGTCTACAAGCTCAAACTTAAAGGTTCAAAAGTTCTGCCGAAATCACAAAGGTCATCATGTGACAATTTAGTCAATAAAGGCCTACTCCTGGAGCGAAACGGAATGCTTCGAAGCTCGTGTTTCGGCTGCACGACCTCCGAGAGGCTTGGAAGAGACCTCATCTGAAAGATGGATTCACAACGATCGAGTGTGTCGAACGTCAGCCCACAATCTCAAACTTAAGGGTTCAAAAGTTCTGCCGAAATCACATAGGTCGTCATGTTACAATTTAGTCAATAAAGGCCAATTACTGGAGCGAAACGGAATGGTTCGAAGCTCGTGTTTTGGCTGCACGAACTCCGAGAGGATTGGAAGACACATCATCTGAAAGGTGGATTCACAACGATCGAGTGTGTCGAACGTCAGCCCACTAGCTCAAACTTAAGGGATCAAACGTTCTGCCGAAATCACATAGGTCGTCATGTTTCAATTTCGTCAATAAAGGCCTACTACTGGAGCGAAACGGAATGCTTCGACGCTCGTGTTTCGGCCGCACGACCTCCGAGAAGCTTGGAAAAGACGTCATCTGAAAGGTGGATTCAAAACGATCGAGTGTGTCGAACGTCAGCCCACTAGCTCAAACTTAAGGGATCAAACGTTCTGCCGAAATCACATAGGTCGTCATGTTTCAATTTCGTCAATAAAGGCCTACTACTGGAGCGAAACGGAATGATTCGACGCTCGTGTTTCGGCCGCACGACCTCCGAGAAGCTTGGAAAAGACGTCATCTGAAAGGTGGATTCAAAACGATCGAGTGTCTCGAAGGTCAGCCTACTAGCTCAAACTTAAGGGTTCTAAAGTTCTGCCGAAATCACATAGGTCATCATGTGACAATTTAGTCAATAAAGGCCTACTACTGGAGCGAAACTGAATGCTTTGACAGTTGCCGCTCGGCCGCACGAACTCCGAGAGGATTGCAAGAGACCTCATCTGAAAGGTGGATTCAAAACGATCGAGTGTGTCGAATGTCAGTCTCCTAGCTCAAACTTACAGGTTCAAAAGTTCTGCCGAAATCACAAAGGTCATCATGTGACAATTTAGTCAATAAAGGCCTACTCCTGGAGCGAAACGGAATGCTTCGACGCTCGTGTTTCAGCCGCACGACCTCCGAGAGGATTGGAAGAGACCTCATTTGAAAGGTGGATTCAAAACGATCGAGTGCGTCGAAGTCAGCCCACGAGCTCAAACTTAAGGGTTCAAAAGTTCTGCCGAAATCACATAGGTCGTCATGTTACAATTTAGTCAATATAGGCCTACTACTGGAGCGAAACGGAATGCTTCGACGCTCGTGTTTCGGCCGCACGACCTCCGAGAGGCTTGGAAGAGACCTCATCTGAAAGGTGGATTCACAACGATCGAGTGTGTCAAACGTCAGCCCACTAGTTCAAAATTAAGGGTTCAAACGTTCTTCCGAAATCACATAGGTCGTCATGTTTCAATTTAGTCAATAAAGGCCTACTACTGGAGCGAAACGGAATGCTTCGACGCTCGTGTTTCAGCCGCACGACCTCCGAGAGGCTTGGAAGAGACCTCATCTGAAAGGTGGATTCAAAACGATCGAGTGTGTCGAATGTCAGCCTACTAGCTCAAACTTAAGGGTTCTAAAGTTCTGCCGAAATCACATAGGTCGACATGTTACAATTTAGTCAATAAAGGCCTACTACTGGAGCGAAACGGAATGCTTCGACGCTCGTGTTTCAGCCGCACGACCTCCGAGAGGCTTGGAAGAGACCTCATCTGAAAGGTGGATTCAAAACGATCGAGTGTGTCGAATGTCAGCCTACTAGCTCAAACTTAAGGGTTCTAAAGTTCTGCCGAAATCATATAGGTCGACATGTTACAATTTAGTCAATAAAGGCCTACGACTGGAGCGAAACTGAATGCTTTGACAGTCGCCGCTCGGCTGCACGACCTCCGAGAGGCTTGGAAGAGACCTCATCTGAAAGGTGGATTCACAACGATCAAGTGTGTCGAACGTCAGCCCACAATCTCAAACTTAAGGGTTCAAAGGTTCTGCCGAAATCACATAGGTCGTCATGTTTCAATTTAGTCAATAAAGGCCAACTACTGGAGCGAAACGGAATGCTTCGACGCTCGTGTTTCAGCCGCACGACCTCCGAGAGGCTTGGAAGAGACCTCATCTGAAAGGTGGTTTCACAACGATCGAGTGTGTCGAACGTCAGCCCACAAGCTCAAACTTAAGGGTTCAAAAGTTCTGCCGAAATCACATAGGTCGTCATGTTACAATTTAGTCAATAAAGGACTAGTACTGGAGCGAAACGGAATGCTTCGACGCTCGTGTTTCGGTCGCACGACTTACGAGAGGCTTGGAAGAGACCTCATCTGAAAGGTGGATTCACAACGATCGAGTGTGTCGAACGTCAGCCCACAATCTCAAACTTAAGGGTTCAAAAGTTCTGCCGAAATCATATCGGTCGTCATGTTACAATTTAGTCAATAAAGGCCTACGACTGGAGCGAAACGGAATGCTTCGACGCTTGTGTTTCGGCCGCACGACCTCAGAGAGGCTTGGAAGAGACCTCATCTGAAAGGTGGAATCACAACGATCGAGTGTGTCGAATGTCAGCCCACAATCTCAAACTTAAGGGTTCAAAGGTTCTGCCGAAATCACATAGGTCGTCATGTTACAATTTAGTCAAGAAAGGCCAACTACTGGAGCGAAACGGAATGGTTCGAAGCTCGTGTTTTGGCTGCACGAACTCCGAGAGGATTGGAAGAGACCTCATCTGAAAGGTGGATTCACAACGATCGAGTGTGTCGAACGTCAGCCCACAATCTCAAACTTAAGGGTTCAAAAGTTCTGCCGAAATCACATAGGTCGTCATGTTACAATTTAGTCAAGAAATACCTACTATTGGAGCGAAACGGAATGCTTCGAAGCTCGTGTTTCGGCTGCACGAACTCCGAGAGGATTGGAAGAGACCTCATCTGAAAGGTGGATTCACAACGATCGAGTGTGTCAAACGTCAGCCCACTAGCTCAAACTTAAGGGTTCAAAAGTTCTGCCGAAATCACATAGGTCGTCATGTTTCAATTTAGTCAATAAAGGCCAACTACTGGAGCGAAACGGAATGCTACGACGCTCGTGTTTCAGCCGCACGACCTCCGAGAGGCTTGGAAGAGACCTCATCTGAAAGGTGGATTCACAACGATCGAGTGTGTCGAACGTCAGCCCACAAGCTCAAACTTAAGGGTTCAAAAAGTTCTGCCGAAATCACATAGGTCGTCATGTTAAAAATTAGTCAATGTAGGCCTACTACTGGAGCGAAATGGAATGCTTCGACGCTCGTGTTTTCGGCCGCACGACCTCTGAGAGGCTTGGAAGAGACCTCATCTGAAAGGTGGATTCAAAACGATCGAGTGTGTCGAAAGTCAGCCGACTAGCTCAAATTTAAGGGTTCAAAAGTTCTGCCGAAATCACAAAGGTCGTCATGTTAAAAATTAGTCAATGTAGGCCTACTACTGGAGCGAAATGGAATGCTTCGACGCTCGTGTTTTCGGCCGCACGACCTCTGAGAGGCTTGGAAGAGACCTCATCTGAAAGGTGGATTCAAAACGATCGAGTGTGTCGAAAGTCAGCCGACTAGCTCAAATTTAAGGGTTCAAAAGTTCTGCCGAAATCACAAAGGTCGTCATGTTACAATTTAGTCAATATAGGCCTACTACTGGAGCGAAACGGAATGCTTCGACGCTCGTGTTTCAGCCGCACGACCTCCGAGAGGCTTGGAAGAGACCTCATCTGAAAGGTGGATTCAAAACGATCGAGTGTGTCGAATGTCAGTCTACTAGCTCAAACTTAAGGGTTCAAAAGTTCTGCCGAAATCACAAAGGTCATCATGTGACAATTTAGTCAATAAAGGCCTACTCCTGGAGCGAAACGGAATGCTTCGAAGCTCGTGTTTCGGCTGCACGACCTCCGAGAGGCTTGGAAGAGACCTCATCTGAAAGATGGATTCACAACGATCGAGTGTGTCGAACGTCAGCCCACAATCTCAAACTTAAGGGTTCAAAAGTTCTGCCGAAATCACATAGGTCGTCATGTTACAATTTAGTCAATAAAGGCCAATTACTGGAGCGAAACGGAATGGTTCGAAGCTCGTGTTTTGGCTGCACGAACTCCGAGAGGATTGGAAGACACATCATCTGAAAGGTGGATTCACAACGATCGAGTGTGTCGAACGTCAGCCCACTAGCTCAAACTTAAGGGATCAAACGTTCTGCCGAAATCACATAGGTCGTCATGTTTCAATTTCGTCAATAAAGGCCTACTACTGGAGCGAAACGGAATGCTTCGACGCTCGTGTTTCGGCCGCACGACCTCCTAGAAGCTTGGAAAAGACGTCATCTGAAAGGTGGATTCAAAACGATCGAGTGTGTCGAACGTCAGCCCACTAGCTCAAACTTAAGGGATCAAAAGTTCTGCCGAAATCACATAGGTCGTCATGTTTCAATTTCGTCAATAAAGGCCTACTACTGGAGCGAAACGGAATGCTTCGACGCTCGTGTTTCGGCCGCACGACCTCCGAGAAGCTTGGAAAAGACGTCATCTGAAAGGTGGATTCAAAACGATCGAGTGTCTCGAAGGTCAGCCTACTAGCTCAAACTTAAGGGTTCTAAAGTTCTGCCGAAATCACATAGGTCATCATGTGACAATTTAGTCAATAAAGGCCTACTACTGGAGCGAAACTGAATGCTTTGACAGTTGCCGCTCGGCCGCACGAACTCCGAGAGGATTGCAAGAGACCTCATCTGAAAGGTGGATTCAAAACGATCGAGTGTGTCGAATGTCAGTCTCCTAGCTCAAACTTACAGGTTCAAAAGTTCTGCCGAAATCACAAAGGTCATCATGTGACAATTTAGTCAATAAAGGCCTACTCCTGGAGCGAAACGGAATGCTTCGACGCTCGTGTTTCAGCCGCACGACCTCCGAGAGGATTGGAAGAGACCTCATTTGAAAGGTGGATTCAAAACGATCGAGTGCGTCGAAGTCAGCCCACGAGCTCAAACTTAAGGGTTCAAAAGTTCTGCCGAAATCACATAGGTCGTCATGTTACAATTTAGTCAATATAGGCCTACTACTGGAGCGAAACGGAATGCTTCGACGCTCGTGTTTCGGCCGCACGACCTCCGAGAGGCTTGGAAGAGACCTCATCTGAAAGGTGGATTCACAACGATCGAGTGTGTCAAACGTCAGCCCACTAGTTCAAAATTAAGGGTTCAAACGTTCTTCCGAAATCACATAGGTCGTCATGTTTCAATTTAGTCAATAAAGGCCTACTACTGGAGCGAAACGGAATGCTTCGACGCTCGTGTTTCAGCCGCACGACCTCCGAGAGGCTTGGAAGAGACCTCATCTGAAAGGTGGATTCAAAACGATCGAGTGTGTCGAATGTCAGCCTACTAGCTCAAACTTAAGGGTTCTAAAGTTCTGCCGAAATCACATAGGTCGACATGTTACAATTTAGTCAATAAAGGCCTACTACTGGAGCGAAACGGAATGCTTCGACGCTCGTGTTTCAGCCGCACGACCTCCGAGAGGCTTGGAAGAGACCTCATCTGAAAGGTGGATTCAAAACGATCGAGTGTGTCGAATGTCAGCCTACTAGCTCAAACTTAAGGGTTCTAAAGTTCTGCCGAAATCATATAGGTCGACATGTTACAATTTAGTCAATAAAGGCCTACGACTGGAGCGAAACTGAATGCTTTGACAGTCGCCGCTCGGCCGCACGAACTCCGAGAGGATTGCAAGAGACCTCATCTGAAAGGTGGATTCAAAACGATCGAGTGTGTCGAATGTCAGTCTACTAGCTCAAACTTAAAGGTTCAAAAGTTCTGCCGAAATCACAAAGTTCATCATGTGACAATTTAGTCAATAAAGGCCTACTCCTGGAGCGAAACGGAATGCTTCGAAGCTCGTGTTTCGGCTGCACGACCTCCGAGAGGCTTGGAAGAGACCTCATCTGAAAAGTGGATTCACAACGATCGAGTGTGTCAAACGTCAGCCCACTAGCTCAAACTTAAGGGTTCAAAGGTTCTGCCGAAATCACATAGGTCGTCATGTTTCAATTTAGTCAATAAAGGCCAACTACTGGAGCGAAACGGAATGCTTCGACGCTCGTGTTTCAGCCGCACGACCTCCGAGAGGCTTGGAAGAGACCTCATCTGAAAGGTGGTTTCACAACGATCGAGTGTGTCGAACGTCAGCCCACAAGCTCAAACTTAAGGGTTCAAAAGTTCTGCCGAAATCACATAGGTCGTCATGTTACAATTTAGTCAATAAAGGACTAGTACTGGAGCGAAACGGAATGCTTCGACGCTCGTGTTTCGGTCGCACGACCTCCGAGAGGCTTGGAAGAGACCTCATCTGAAAGGTGGATTCACAACGATCGAGTGTGTCGAACGTCAGCCCACTAGTTCAAACTTAAGGGTTCAAAAGTTCTGCCGAAATCACATAGGTCGACATGTTACAATTTAGTCAATAAAGGCCTACGACTGGAGCGAAACTGAATGCTTTGACAGTCGCCGCTCGGCCGCACGAACTCCGAGAGGATAGCAAGAGACCTCATCTGAAAGGTGGATTCAAAACGATCGAGTGTGTCGAATGTCAGTCTACTAGCTCAAACTTAAAGGTTCAAAAGTTCTGCCGAAATCACAAAGGTCATCAAGTGACAATTTAGTCAATAAAGGCCTACTCCTGGAGCGAAACGGAATGCTTCGAAGCTCGTGTTTCGGCTGCACGACCTCCGAGAGGCTTGGAAGAGACCTCATCTGAAAGGTGGATTCACAACGATCGAGTGTGTCGAACGTCAGCCCACAATCTCAAACTTAAGGGTTCAAAGGTTCTGCCGAAATCACATAGGTCGTCATGTTTCAATTTAGTCAATAAAGGCCAACTACTGGAGCGAAACGGAATGCTTCGACGCTCGTGTTTCAGCCGCACGACCTCCGAGAGGCTTGGAAGAGACCTCATCTGAAAGGTGGTTTCACAACGATCGAGTGTGTCGAACGTCAGCCCACAAGCTCAAACTTAAGGGTTCAAAAGTTCTGCCGAAATCACATAGGTCGTCATGTTACAATTTAGTCAATAAAGGACTAGTACTGGAGCGAAACGGAATGCTTCGACGCTCGTGTTTCGGTCGCACGACTTACGAGAGGCTTGGAAGAGACCTCATCTGAAAGGTGGATTCACAACGATCGAGTGTGTCGAACGTCAGCCCACAATCTCAAACTTAAGGGTTCAAAAGTTCTGCCGAAATCATATCGGTCGTCATGTTACAATTTAGTCAATAAAGGCCTACGACTGGAGCGAAACGGAATGCTTCGACGCTTGTGTTTCGGCCGCACGACCTCAGAGAGGCTTGGAAGAGACCTCATCTGAAAGGTGGATTCACAACGATCGAGTGTGTCGAATGTCAGCCCACAATCTCAAACTTAAGGGTTCAAAGGTTCTGCCGAAATCACATAGGTCGTCATGTTACAATTTAGTCAAGATAGGCCAACTACTGGAGCGAAACGGAATGGTTCGAAGCTCGTGTTTTGGCTGCACGAACTCCGAGAGGATTGGAAGAGACCTCATCTGAAAGGTGGATTCACAACGATCGAGTGTGTCGAACGTCAGCCCACAATCTCAAACTTAAGGGTTCAAAAGTTCTGCCGAAATCACATAGGTCGTCATGTTACAATTTAGTCAAGAAATACCTACTATTGGAGCGAAACGGAATGCTTCGAAGCTCGTGTTTCGGCTGCACGAACTCCGAGAGGATTGGAAGAGACCTCATCTGAAAGGTGGATTCACAACGATCGAGTGTGTCAAACGTCAGCCCACTAGCTCAAACTTAAGGGTTCAAAAGTTCTGCCGAAATCACATAGGTCGTCATGTTTCAATTTAGTCAATAAAGGCCAACTACTGGAGCGAAACGGAATGCTACGACGCTCGTGTTTCAGCCGCACGACCTCCGAGAGGCTTGGAAGAGACCTCATCTGAAAGGTGGATTCACAACGATCGAGTGTGTCGAACGTCAGCCCACAAGCTCAAACTTAAGGGTTCAAAAAGTTCTGCCGAAATCACATAGGTCGTCATGTTACAATTTAGTCAATAAAGGACTAGTAATGTAGCGAAACGGAATGCTTCGACGCTCGTGTTTCGGTCGCACGATTTACGAGAGGCTTGGAAGAGACCTCATCTGAAAGGTGGATTCACAACGATCGAGTGTGTCGAACGTCAGCCCATAATCTCAAACTTAAGGGATCAAAAGTTCTGCCGAAATCACATAGGTCGTCATGTTACAATTTAGTCAATAAAGGCCTACTCCTTGAGCGAAACGGAATGCTTCGACGCTCGTGTTTCAGCCGCACGACCTCCGAGAGGATTGGAAGAGACCTCATTTGAAAGGTGGATTCAAAACGATCGAGTGCGTCGAAGTCAGCCCACGAGCTCAAACTTAAGGGTTCAAAAGTTCTGCCGAAATCACATAGGTCGTCATGTTACAATTTAGTCAATATAGGCCTACTACTGGAGCGAAACGGAATGCTTCGACGCTCGTGTTTCGGCCGCACGACCTCCGAGAGGCTTGGAAGAGACCTCATCTGAAAGGTGGATTCACAACGATCGAGTGTGTCAAACGTCAGCCCACTAGTTCAAAATTAAGGGTTCAAACGTTCTTCCGAAATCACATAGGTCGTCATGTTTCAATTTAGTCAATAAAGGCCTACTACTGGAGCGAAACGGAATGCTTCGACGCTCGTGTTTCAGCCGCACGACCTCCGAGAGGCTTGGAAGAGACCTCATCTGAAAGGTGGATTCAAAACGATCGAGTGTGTCGAATGTCAGCCTACTAGCTCAAACTTAAGGGTTCTAAAGTTCTGCCGAAATCACATAGGTCGACATGTTACAATTTAGTCAATAAAGGCCTACTACTGGAGCGAAACGGAATGCTTCGACGCTCGTGTTTCAGCCGCACGACCTCCGAGAGGCTTGGAAGAGACCTCATCTGAAAGGTGGATTCAAAACGATCGAGTGTGTCGAATGTCAGCCTACTAGCTCAAACTTAAGGGTTCTAAAGTTCTGCCGAAATCATATAGGTCGACATGTTACAATTTAGTCAATAAAGGCCTACGACTGGAGCGAAACTGAATGCTTTGACAGTCGCCGCTCGGCCGCACGAACTCCGAGAGGATTGCAAGAGACCTCATCTGAAAGGTGGATTCAAAACGATCGAGTGTGTCGAATGTCAGTCTACTAGCTCAAACTTAAAGGTTCAAAAGTTCTGCCGAAATCACAAAGTTCATCATGTGACAATTTAGTCAATAAAGGCCTACTCCTGGAGCGAAACGGAATGCTTCGAAGCTCGTGTTTCGGCTGCACGACCTCCGAGAGGCTTGGAAGAGACCTCATCTGAAAAGTGGATTCACAACGATCGAGTGTGTCAAACGTCAGCCCACTAGCTCAAACTTAAGGGTTCAAAGGTTCTGCCGAAATCACATAGGTCGTCATGTTTCAATTTAGTCAATAAAGGCCAACTACTGGAGCGAAACGGAATGCTTCGACGCTCGTGTTTCAGCCGCACGACCTCCGAGAGGCTTGGAAGAGACCTCATCTGAAAGGTGGTTTCACAACGATCGAGTGTGTCGAACGTCAGCCCACAAGCTCAAACTTAAGGGTTCAAAAGTTCTGCCGAAATCACATAGGTCGTCATGTTACAATTTAGTCAATAAAGGACTAGTACTGGAGCGAAACGGAATGCTTCGACGCTCGTGTTTCGGTCGCACGACCTCCGAGAGGCTTGGAAGAGACCTCATCTGAAAGGTGGATTCACAACGATCGAGTGTGTCGAACGTCAGCCCACTAGTTCAAACTTAAGGGTTCAAAAGTTCTGCCGAAATCACATAGGTCGACATGTTACAATTTAGTCAATAAAGGCCTACGACTGGAGCGAAACTGAATGCTTTGACAGTCGCCGCTCGGCCGCACGAACTCCGAGAGGATAGCAAGAGACCTCATCTGAAAGGTGGATTCAAAACGATCGAGTGTGTCGAATGTCAGTCTACTAGCTCAAACTTAAAGGTTCAAAAGTTCTGCCGAAATCACAAAGGTCATCAAGTGACAATTTAGTCAATAAAGGCCTACTCCTGGAGCGAAACGGAATGCTTCGAAGCTCGTGTTTCGGCTGCACGACCTCCGAGAGGCTTGGAAGAGACCTCATCTGAAAGGTGGATTCACAACGATCGAGTGTGTCGAACGTCAGCCCACAATCTCAAACTTAAGGGTTCAAAGGTTCTGCCGAAATCACATAGGTCGTCATGTTTCAATTTAGTCAATAAAGGCCAACTACTGGAGCGAAACGGAATGCTTCGACGCTCGTGTTTCAGCCGCACGACCTCCGAGAGGCTTGGAAGAGACCTCATCTGAAAGGTGGTTTCACAACGATCGAGTGTGTCGAACGTCAGCCCACAAGCTCAAACTTAAGGGTTCAAAAGTTCTGCCGAAATCACATAGGTCGTCATGTTACAATTTAGTCAATAAAGGACTAGTACTGGAGCGAAACGGAATGCTTCGACGCTCGTGTTTCGGTCGCACGACTTACGAGAGGCTTGGAAGAGACCTCATCTGAAAGGTGGATTCACAACGATCGAGTGTGTCGAACGTCAGCCCACAATCTCAAACTTAAGGGTTCAAAAGTTCTGCCGAAATCATATCGGTCGTCATGTTACAATTTAGTCAATAAAGGCCTACGACTGGAGCGAAACGGAATGCTTCGACGCTTGTGTTTCGGCCGCACGACCTCAGAGAGGCTTGGAAGAGACCTCATCTGAAAGGTGGATTCACAACGATCGAGTGTGTCGAATGTCAGCCCACAATCTCAAACTTAAGGGTTCAAAGGTTCTGCCGAAATCACATAGGTCGTCATGTTACAATTTAGTCAAGAAAGGCCAACTACTGGAGCGAAACGGAATGGTTCGAAGCTCGTGTTTTGGCTGCACGAACTCCGAGAGGATTGGAAGAGACCTCATCTGAAAGGTGGATTCACAACGATCGAGTGTGTCGAACGTCAGCCCACAATCTCAAACTTAAGGGTTCAAAAGTTCTGCCGAAATCACATAGGTCGTCATGTTACAATTTAGTCAAGAAATACCTACTATTGGAGCGAAACAGAATGCTTCGAAGCTCGTGTTTCGGCTGCACGAACTCCGAGAGGATTGGAAGAGACCTCATCTGAAAGGTGGATTCACAACGATCGAGTGTGTCAAACGTCAGCCCACTAGCTCAAACTTAAGGGTTCAAAAGTTCTGCCGAAATCACATAGGTCGTCATGTTTCAATTTAGTCAATAAAGGCCAACTACTGGAGCGAAACGGAATGCTACGACGCTCGTGTTTCAGCCGCACGACCTCCGAGAGGCTTGGAAGAGACCTCATCTGAAAGGTGGATTCACAACGATCGAGTGTGTCGAACGTCAGCCCACAAGCTCAAACTTAAGGGTTCAAAAAGTTCTGCCGAAATCACATAGGTCGTCATGTTACAATTTAGTCAATAAAGGACTAGTAATGGAGCGAAACGGAATGCTTCGACGCTCGTGTTTCGGTCGCACGATTTACGAGAGGCTTGGAAGAGACCTCATCTGAAAGGTGGATTCACAACGATCGAGTGTGTCGAACGTCAGCCCATAATCTCAAACTTAAGGGATCAAAAGTTCTGCCGAAATCACATAGGTCGTCATGTTACAATTTAGTCAATAAAGGCCTACTCCTGGAGCGAAACGGAATGCTTCGACGCTCGTGTTTCACCCGCACGATCTCCGAGAGGATTGGAAGAGACCTCATTTGAAAGGTGGATTCAAAACGATCGAGTGCGTCGAAGTCAGCCCACGAGCTCAAACTTAAGGGTTCAAAAGTTCTGCCGAAATCACATAGGTCGTCATGTTACAATTTAGTCAATAAAGGCCTACTCCTGGAGCGAAACGGAATGCTTCGACGCTCGTGTTTCAACCGCACGACCTCCGAGAGGCTTGGAAGAGACCTCATCTGAAAGGTGGATTCAAAACGATCGAGTGTGTCGAAAGTCAGTCTATTAGATCAAACTTAAAGGTTCAAAAGTTCTGCCGAAATCACATAGGTCGTCATGTTACAATTTAGTCAATAAAGGCCTCCTACTGGAGGGAAACGGAATGCTTCGACGCTCGTGTTTCGGCCGCAGGACCTCCGAGAGGCTTGGAAAAGACGTCATCTGAAAGGTGGATTCAAAACGATCGAGTATGTCGAATGTCAGCCTTATAGCTCAAACTTAAGGGTTCAAAGGTTCTGCCGAAATCACATAGGTCGTCATGTTACAATTTAGTCAATATAGGCCTACTACTGGAGCGAAACGGAATGCTTCGACGCTCGTGTTTCGGCCGCACGACCTCCGAGAGGCTTGGAAGAGACCTCATCTGAAAGGTGGATTCACAACGATCGAGTGTGTCAAACGTCAGCCCACTAGTTCAAACTTAAGGGTTCAAAAGTTCTGCCGAAATCACATAGGTCGTCATGTTACAATTTAGTCAATAAAGGCCAACTACTGGAGCGAAACGGAATGCTTCGACGCTCGTGTTTCGGCCGCACGACCTCCGAGAAGCTTGGAAAAGACGTCATCTGAAAGGTGGATTCAAAACGATCGAGTGTCTAGAAGGTCAGCCTACTAGCTCAAACTATAGGGTTCTAAAGTTCTGCCGAAATCACATAGGTCGACATGTTACAATTTAGTCAATAAAGGCCTCCTACTGGAGCGAAACTGAATGCTTTGACAGTCGCCGCTCGGCCGCACGAACTCCGAGAGGATTGCAAGAGACCTCATCTGAAAGGTGGATTCAAAACGATCGAGTGTGTCGAATGTCAGTCTCCTAGCTCAAACTTAAAGGTTCAAAAGTTCTGCCGAAATCACAAAGGTCATCATGTGACAATTTAGTCAATAAAGGCCTACTCCTGGAGCGAAACGGAATGCTTCGACGCTCGTGTTTCAGCCGCACGACCTCCGAGAGGATTGGAAGAGACCTCATTTGAAAGGTGGATTCAAAACGATCGAGTGCGTCGAAGTCAGCCCACGAGCTCAAACTTAAGGGTTCAAAAGTTCTGCCGAAATCACATAGGTCGTCATGTTACAAATTAGTCAAGAAAGGCCTACTATTGGAGCGAAACCGAATGCTTCGACGCTCGTGTTTTTGGCCGCACGACCTCCGAGAGGCTTGGAAGAGACCTCATCTGAAAGGTGGATTCAAAACGATCGAGTGTGTCGAAAGTCAGTCTATTAGCTCAAACTTAAAGGTTCAAAAGTTCTGCCGAAATCACATAGGTCGTCATGTTACAATTTAGTCAATAAAGGCCTACGACTGGAGCGAAACGGAATGCTTCGACGCTTGTGTTTCGGCCGCACGACCTCAGAGAGGCTTGGAAGAGACCTCATCTGAAAGGTGGATTCACAACGATCGAGTGTGTCGAACGTCAGCCCATAATCTCAAACTTAAGGGATCAAAAGTTCTGCCGAAATCACATAGGTCGTCATGTTTCAATTTAGTCAATAAAGGCCTACTACTGGAGCGAAACGGAATGCTTCGACGCTCGTGTTTCAGCCGCACGACCTCCGAGAGGCTTGGAAGAGACCTCATCTGAAAGGTGGATTCACAACGATCGAGTGTTTCAAACGTCAGCCCACTAGCTCAAACTTAAGGGTTCAAAAGTTCTGCCGAAATCACATAGGTCGTCAAGTTACAATTTAGTCAATAAAGGCCTACTCCTGGAGCGAAACGGAATGCTTCGACGCTCGTGTTTCAGCCGCACGACCTCCGAGAGGATTGGAAGAGACCTCATTTGAAAGGTGGATTCAAAACGATCGAGTGCGTCGAAGTCAGCCCACGAGCTCAAACTTAAGGGTTCAAAAGTTCTGCCGAAAACACATAGGTCGTCATGTTAAAAATTAGTCAATGTAGGCCTACTACTGGAGCGAAATGGAATGCTTCGACGCTCGTGTTTTCGGCCGCACGACCTCTGAGAGGCTTGGAAGAGACCTCATCTGAAAGGTGGATTCAAAACGATCGAGTGTGTCGAAAGTCAGCCGACTAGCTCAAATTTAAGGGTTCAAAAGTTCTGCCGAAATCACAAAGGTCGTCATGTTACAATTTAGTCAATATAGGCCTACTACTGGAGCGAAACGGAATGCTTCGACGCTCGTGTTTCAGCCGCACGACCTCCGAGAGGCTTGGAAGAGACCTCATCTGAAAGGTGGATTCAAAACGATCGAGTGTGTCGAATGTCAGTCTACTAGCTCAAACTTAAGGGTTCTAAAGTTCTGCCGAAATCACATAGGTCGACATGTTACAATTTAGTCAATAAAGGCCTACTATTGGAGCGAAACGGAATGCTTCGAAGCTCGTGTTTCGGCTACACGAACTCCGAGAGGATTGGAAGAGACCTCATCTGAAAGGTGGATTCACAACGATCGAGTGTGTCGAACGTCAGCCCATAATCTCAAACTTAAGGGTTCAGAAGTTCTGCCGAAATCAAATAGGTCGTCATGTTTTAATTTAGTCAATAAAGGCCTACTACTGGAGCGAAACGGAATGCTTCGACACTCGTGTTTCAGCCGCACGACCTCCGAGAGGCTTGGAAGAGACCTCATTTGAAAGGTGGATTCAAAACGATCGAGTGCGTCGAAGTCAGCCCACGAGCTCAAACTTAAGGGTTCAAAAGTTCTGCCGAAATCACATAGGTCGTCATGTTACAATTTAGTCAATAAAGGCCTCCTACTAGAGCGAAACGGAATGCTTCGACGCTCGTGTTTCGGCCGCAGGACCTCCGAGAGGCTTGGAAAAGACGTCATCTGAAAGGTGGATTCACAACGATCGAGTGTGTCAAACGTCAGCCCACTAGTTCAAACTTAAGGGTTCAAAAGTTCTGCCGAAATCACATAGTCGTCATGTTACAATTTAGTCAATATAGGCCTACTACTGGAGCGAAACGGAATGCTTCGACGCTCGTGTTTCGGCCGCACGACCTCCGAGAGGCTTGGAAGAGACCTCATCTGAAAGGTGGATTCAAAACGATCGAGTGTGTCGAATGTCAGTCTACTAGCTCAAACTTAAAGGTTCAAAAGTTCTGCCTAAATCACATACGTCGTCATGTTACAATTTAGTCAATAAAGGCCTATTACTGGACCGAAACGGAATGCTTCGACGCTCGTGTTTCGGCCGCACGACCTCCGAGAGGCTTGGAAAAGACGTCATCTGAAAGGTGGCTTCAAAACGATCGAGTGTGTCGAATGTCAGCCTACTAGCTCAAACCTAAGGGTTCAAAAGTTCTGCCGAAATCACATAGGTCGTCATGTTCCAAATTACTGAGTAAAGGCCTACTACTGGAGCGAAACGGAATGCTTCGATGCTCGTGTTTCGGCCGCACGACCTCCGAGAGGCTTGGAAGAGACCTCATCTGAAAGGTGGATTCCCAACGATCGAGTGTGTCGAACGTCAGCCCATAATCTCAAACTTAAGGGTTCAAAAGTTCTGCCGAAATCATATCGGTCGTCATGTTACAATTTAGTCAATAAAGGCCTACGACTGGAGCGAAACGGAATGCTTCAACGCTTGTGTTTCGCCCACACGACCTCAGAGAGGCTTGGAAGAGACCTCATCTGAAAGGTGGATTCACAACGATCGAGTGTGTCGAACGTCAGCCCACTAGCTCAAACTTAAGGGTTCAAAAGTTCTGCCGAAATCACATAGGTCGTCATGTTTCAATTTAGTCAATAAAGGCCTACTACTGGAGCGAAACGGAATGCTTCGATGCTCGTGTTTCAGCCGCACGACCTCTGAGAGGCTTGGAAGAGACCTCATCTGAAAGGTGGATTCAAAACGATCGAGTGTGTTGAATGTCAGTCTACTAGCTCAAACTTAAAGGTTCAAAAGTTCTGCCTAAATCACATAGGTCGTCATGTTACAATTTAGTCAATAAAGGCTTCCTACTGGAGCTAAACGGAATGATTCGACGCTCGTGTTTCGGCCGCACGATCTCCGAGAAGCTTGGATAAGACGTCATCTGAAAGGTGGATTCAAAACGATCGAGTGTTTCGAAGGTCAGCCTACTACCTCAAACTTAAGGGTTCAAAAGTTCTGCCGAAATCACATAGGTCGTCATGTTTTAATTTAGTCAATAAAGGCCTACTACTGGAGCGAAACGGAATGCTTCGACGCTCGTGTTTCAGCCGCACGACCTCCGAGAGGCTTGGAAGAGACCTCATTTGAAAGGTGGATTCAAAACGATCGAGTGTGTCGAAAGTCAGTATATTAGCTCAAACGTAAAGGTTCAAAAGTTCTGCCGAAATCACATAGGTCGTCATGTTACAATTTAGTCAATAAAGGGCTCCTACTGGAGCGAAACGGAATGCTTCGACGCTCGTGTTTCGGCCGCAGGACCTCCGAGAGGCTTGGAAAAGACGTCATCTGAAAGGTGGATTCACAACGATCGAGTGTGTCAAACGTCAGCCCACTAGTTCAAACTTAAGGGTTCAAAAGTTCTGCCGAAATCACATAGGTCGTCATGTTACAATTTAGTCAATACAGGCATACTACTGGAGCGAAACGGAATGCTTCGACGGTCGTGTTTCAGCCGCACGGCCTCCGAGAGGCTTGGAAGAGACCTCATCTGAAAGGTGGATTCAAAACGATCGAGTGTGTCGAATGTCAGTCTACTAGCTCAAACTTAAAGGTTCAAAAGTTCTGCCTAAATCACATAAGTCGTCATGTTACAATTTCGTCAATAAAGGCCTCCTACTGGAGCGAAACGGAATGCTTCGACGCTCGTGTTTCGGCCGCATGACCTCCGAGAAGCTTGGAAAAGACGTCATCTGAAAGGTGGATTCAAAACGATCGAGTGTCTCGAAGGTCAGCCTACTAGCTCAAACTTAAGGGTTGTAAAGTTCTGCCGAAATCACATAGGTCGACATGTTACAATTTAGTCAATAAAGGCCTACTACTGGAGCGAAACTGAATGCTTTGACAGTCGCCACTCGGCCGCACGAACTCCGAGAGGATTGCAAGAGACCTCATCTGAAAGGTGGATTCAAAACGATCGAGTGTGTCGAATGTCAATCTACAAGCTCAAACTTAAGGGTTCAAAAGTTCTGCCGAAATCACATAGGTCGTCATGTTACAATTTAGTCAATATAGGCCTACTACTGGAGCGAAACGGAATGCTTCGACGCTCGTGTTTCGGCCGCACGACCTCCGAGAGGCTTGGAAGAGACCTCATCTGAAAGGTGGATTCACAACGATCGAGTGTGTCAAACGTCAGCCCACTAGTTCAAACTTAAGGGTTCAAAAGTTCTGCCGAAATCACATAGGTCGACATGTTACAATTTAGTCAATAAAGGCCTACTACTGGAGCGAAACTGAATGCTTTGACAGTCGCCGCTCGGCCGCACGAACTCCGAGAGGATTGCAAGAGACCTCATCTGAAAGGTGGATTCAAAACGATCGAGTGTGTCGAATGTCAGTCTACAAGCTCATACTTAAAGGTTCAAAAGTTCTGCCGAAATCATAAAGGTCATCATGTGACAATTTAGTCAATAAAGGCCTACTCCTGGAGCGAAACGGAATGCTTCGAAGCTCGTGTTTCGGCTGCACGACCTCCGAGAGGCTTGGAAGAGACCTCATCTGAAAGGTGGATTCACAACGATCGAGTGTGTCGAACGTCAGCCCACAATCTCAAACTTAAGGGTTCAAAAGTTCTGCCGAAATCACATAGGTCGTCATGTTACAATTTAATCAATAAAGGCCAACTACTGGAGCGAAACGGAAGGCTTCGACGCTCGTGTTTGAGCCGCACGACCTCCGAGAGGCTTGGAAGAGACCTCATCTGAAAGGTGGATTCACAACGATCGAGTGTGTCGAACGTCAGCCCACAAGCTCAAACTTAAGGGTTCAAAAGTTCTGCCGAAATCACATAGGTCGTCATGTTACAATTTAGTCAATAAAGGCCAACTACTGGAGCGAAACGGAATGGTTCGAAGCTCGTGTTTTGGCTGCACGAACTCCGAGAGGATTGGAAGAGACCTCATCTGAAAGGTGGATTCAAAACGATCGAGTGTGTCGAATGTCAGCCTACTAGCTCAAACTTAAGGGTTCTAAAGTTCTGCTGAAATCACATAGGTCGACATGTTACAATTTAGTCAATCAAGGCCTACTCCTGGAGCGAAACGGAATGCTTCGAAGCTCGTGTTTCGGCTGCACGACCTCTGAGAGGCTTGGAAGAGACCTCATCTGAAAGGTGGTTTCACAACGATCGAGTGTGTCGAACGTCAGCCCACAAGCTCAAACTTAAGGGTTCAAAAGTTCTGCCGAAATCACATAGGTCGTCATGTTACAATTTAGTCAATAAAGGCCAAATACTGGAGCGAAACGGAATGGTTCGAAGCTCGTGTTTTGGCTGCACGAACTCCGAGAGGATTGGAAGAGACCTCATCTGAAAGGTGGATTCAAAACGATCGAGTGTGTCGAATGTCAGTCTACTAGCTCAAACTTAAAGGTTCAAAAGTTCTGCCTAAATCACATACGTCGTCATGTTACAATTTAGTCAATAAAGGCCTATTACTGGACCGAAACGGAATGCTTCGACGCTCGTGTTTCGGCCGCACGACCTCCGAGAGGCTTGGAAAAGACGTCATCTGAAAGGTGGCTTCAAAACGATCGAGTGTGTCGAATGTCAGCCTACTAGCTCAAACCTAAGGGTTCAAAAGTTCTGCCGAAATCACATAGGTCGTCATGTTCCAAATTACTGAGTAAAGGCCTACTACTGGAGCGAAACGGAATGCTTCGATGCTCGTGTTTCGGCCGCACGACCTCCGAGAGGCTTGGAAGAGACCTCATCTGAAAGGTGGATTCCCAACGATCGAGTGTGTCGAACGTCAGCCCATAATCTCAAACTTAAGGGTTCAAAAGTTCTGCCGAAATCATATCGGTCGTCATGTTACAATTTAGTCAATAAAGGCCTACGACTGGAGCGAAACGGAATGCTTCAACGCTTGTGTTTCGCCCGCACGACCTCAGAGAGGCTTGGAAGAGACCTCATCTGAAAGGTGGATTCACAACGATCGAGTGTGTCGAACGTCAGCCCACTAGCTCAAACTTAAGGGTTCAAAAGTTCTGCCGAAATCACATAGGTCGTCATGTTTCAATTTAGTCAATAAAGGCCTACTACTGGAGCGAAACGGAATGCTTCGATGCTCGTGTTTCAGCCGCACGACCTCTGAGAGGCTTGGAAGAGACCTCATCTGAAAGGTGGATTCAAAACGATCGAGTGTGTTGAATGTCAGTCTACTAGCTCAAACTTAAAGGTTCAAAAGTTCTGCCTAAATCACATAGGTCGTCATGTTACAATTTAGTCAATAAAGGCTTCCTACTGGAGCTAAACGGAATGATTCGACGCTCGTGTTTCGGCCGCACGATCTCCGAGAAGCTTGGATAAGACGTCATCTGAAAGGTGGATTCAAAACGATCGAGTGTTTCGAAGGTCAGCCTACTACCTCAAACTTAAGGGTTCAAAAGTTCTGCCGAAATCACATAGGTCGTCATGTTTTAATTTAGTCAATAAAGGCCTACTACTGGAGCGAAACGGAATGCTTCGACGCTCGTGTTTCAGCCGCACGACCTCCGAGAGGCTTGGAAGAGACCTCATTTGAAAGGTGGATTCAAAACGATCGAGTGTGTCGAAAGTCAGTATATTAGCTCAAACTTAAAGGTTCAAAAGTTCTGCCGAAATCACATAGGTCGTCATGTTACAATTTAGTCAATAAAGGGCTCCTACTGGAGCGAAACGGAATGCTTCGACGCTCGTGTTTCGGCCGCAGGACCTCCGAGAGGCTTGGAAAAGACGTCATCTGAAAGGTGGATTCACAACGATCGAGTGTGTCAAACGTCAGCCCACTAGTTCAAACTTAAGGGTTCAAAAGTTCTGCCGAAATCACATAGGTCGTCATGTTACAATTTAGTCAATACAGGCATACTACTGGAGCGAAATGGAATGCTTCGACGGTCGTGTTTCAGCCGCACGGCCTCCGAGAGGCTTGGAAGAGACCTCATCTGAAAGGTGGATTCAAAACGATCGAGTGTGTCGAATGTCAGTCTACTAGCTCAAACTTAAAGGTTCAAAAGTTCTGCCTAAATCACATAAGTCGTCATGTTACAATTTCGTCAATAAAGGCCTCCTACTGGAGCGAAACGGAATGCTTCGACGCTCGTGTTTCGGCCGCATGACCTCCGAGAAGCTTGGAAAAGACGTCATCTGAAAGGTGGATTCAAAACGATCGAGTGTCTCGAAGGTCAGCCTACTAGCTCAAACTTAAGGGTTGTAAAGTTCTGCCGAAATCACATAGGTCGACATGTTACAATTTAGTCAATAAAGGCCTACTACTGGAGCGAAACTGAATGCTTTGACAGTCGCCACTCGGCCGCACGAACTCCGAGAGGATTGCAAGAGACCTCATCTGAAAGGTGGATTCAAAACGATCGAGTGTGTCGAATGTCAATCTACAAGCTCAAACTTAAGGGTTCAAAAGTTCTGCCGAAATCACATAGGTCGTCATGTTACAATTTAGTCAATATAGGCCTACTACTGGAGCGAAACGGAATGCTTCGACGCTCGTGTTTCGGCCGCACGACCTCCGAGAGGCTTGGAAGAGACCTCATCTGAAAGGTGGATTCACAACGATCGAGTGTGTCAAACGTCAGCCCACTAGTTCAAACTTAAGGGTTCAAAAGTTCTGCCGAAATCACATAGGTCGACATGTTACAATTTAGTCAATAAAGGCCTACTACTGGAGCGAAACTGAATGCTTTGACAGTCGCCGCTCGGCCGCACGAACTCCGAGAGGATTGCAAGAGACCTCATCTGAAAGGTGGATTCAAAACGATCGAGTGTGTCGAATGTCAGTCTACAAGCTCATACTTAAAGGTTCAAAAGTTCTGCCGAAATCATAAAGGTCATCATGTGACAATTTAGTCAATAAAGGCCTACTCCTGGAGCGAAACGGAATGCTTCGAAGCTCGTGTTTCGGCTGCACGACCTCCGAGAGGCTTGGAAGAGACCTCATCTGAAAGGTGGATTCACAACGATCGAGTGTGTCGAACGTCAGCCCACAATCTCAAACTTAAGGGTTCAAAAGTTCTGCCGAAATCACATAGGTCGTCATGTTACAATTTAATCAATAAAGGCCAACTACTGGAGCGAAACGGAAGGCTTCGACGCTCGTGTTTGAGCCGCACGACCTCCGAGAGGCTTGGAAGAGACCTCATCTGAAAGGTGGATTCACAACGATCGAGTGTGTCGAACGTCAGCCCACAAGCTCAAACTTAAGGGTTCAAAAGTTCTGCCGAAATCACATAGGTCGTCATGTTACAATTTAGTCAATAAAGGCCAACTACTGGAGCGAAACGGAATGGTTCGAAGCTCGTGTTTTGGCTGCACGAACTCCGAGAGGATTGGAAGAGACCTCATCTGAAAGGTGGATTCAAAACGATCGAGTGTGTCGAATGTCAGCCTACTAGCTCAAACTTAAGGGTTCTAAAGTTCTGCTGAAATCACATAGGTCGACATGTTACAATTTAGTCAATCAAGGCCTACTCCTGGAGCGAAACGGAATGCTTCGAAGCTCGTGTTTCGGCTGCACGACCTCTGAGAGGCTTGGAAGAGACCTCATCTGAAAGGTGGTTTCACAACGATCGAGTGTGTCGAACGTCAGCCCACAAGCTCAAACTTAAGGGTTCAAAAGTTCTGCCGAAATCACATAGGTCGTCATGTTACAATTTAGTCAAGAAATACCTACTATTGGAGCGAAACGGAATGCTTCGAAGCTCGTGTTTCGGCTGCACGAACTCCGAGGATTGGAAGAGACCTCATCTGAAAGGTGGATTCACAACGATCGAGTGTGTCAAACGTCAGCCCACTAGCTCAAACTTAAGGGTTCAAAAGTTCTGCCGAAATCACATAGGTCGTCATGTTACAATTTAGTCAAGAAATACCTACTATTGGAGCGAAACGGAATGCTTCGAAGCTCGTGTTTCGGCTGCACGAACTCCGAGGATTGGAAGAGACCTCATCTGAAAGGTGGATTCACAACGATCGAGTGTGTCAAACGTCAGCCCACTAGCTCAAACTTAAGGGTTCAAAAGTTCTGCCGAAATCACATAGGTCGTCATGTTTCAATTTAGTCAATAAAGGCCAACTACTGGAGCGAAACGGAATGCTACGACGCTCGTGTTTCAGCCGCACGACCTCCGAGAGGCTTGGAAGAGACCTCATCTGAAAGGTGGATTCACAACGATCGAGTGTGTCGAACGTCAGCCCACAAGCTCAAACTTAAGGGTTCAAAAAGTTCTGCCGAAATCACATAGGTCGTCATGTTACAATTTAGTCAATAAAGGACTAGTAATGGAGCGAAACGGAATGCTTCGACGCTCGTGTTTCGGTCGCACGATTTACGAGAGGCTTGGAAGAGACCTCATCTGAAAGGTGGATTCACAACGATCGAGTGTGTCGAACGTCAGCCCATAATCTCAAACTTAAGGGATCAAAAGTTCTGCCGAAATCACATAGGTCGTCATGTTACAATTTAGTCAATAAAGGCCTACTCCTGGAGCGAAACGGAATGCTTCGACGCTCGTGTTTCAGCCGCACGACCTCCGAGAGGATTGGAAGAGACCTCATTTGAAAGGTGGATTCAAAACGATCGAGTGCGTCGAAGTCAGCCCACGAGCTCAAACTTAAGGGTTCAAAAGTTCTGCCGAAATCACATAGGTCGTCATGTTACAATTTAGTCAATAAAGGCCTACTCCTGGAGCGAAACGGAATGCTTCGACGCTCGTGTTTCAGCCGCACGACCTCCGAGAGGCTTGGAAGAGACCTCATCTGAAAGGTGGATTCAAAACGATCGAGTGTGTCGAAAGTCAGTCTATTAGCTCAAACTTAAAGGTTCAAAAGTTCTGCCGAAATCACATAGGTCGTCATGTTACAATTTAGTCAATAAAGGCCTCCTACTGGAGGGAAACGGAATGCTTCGACGCTCGTGTTTCGGCCGCAGGACCTCCGAGAGGCTTGGAAAAGACGTCATCTGAAAGGTGGATGCAAAACGATCGAGTATGTCGAATGTCAGCCTTCAAGCTCAAACTTAAGGGTTCAAAGGTTCTGCCGAAATCACATAGGTCGTCATGTTACAATTTAGTCAATATAGGCCTACTACTGGAGCGAAACGGAATGCTTCGACGCTCGTGTTTCGGCCGCACGACCTCCGAGAGGCTTGGAAGAGACCTCATCTGAAAGGTGGATTCACAACGATCGAGTGTGTCAAACGTCAGCCCACTAGTTCAAACTTAAGGGTTCAAAAGTTCTGCCGAAATCACATAGGTCGACATGTTACAATTTAGTCAATAAAGGCCTACTACTGGAGCGAAACTGAATGCTTTGACAGTCGCCGCTCGGCCGCACGAACTCCGAGAGGATTGCAAGAGACCTCATCTGAAAGGTGGATTCAAAACGATCGAGTGTGTCGAATGTCAGTCTACAAGCTCATACTTAAAGGTTCAAAAGTTCTGCCGAAATCATAAAGGTCATCATGTGACAATTTAGTCAATAAAGGCCTACTCCTGGAGCGAAACGGAATGCTTCGAAGCTCGTGTTTCGGCTGCACGACCTCCGAGAGGCTTGGAAGAGACCTCATCTGAAAGGTGGATTCACAACGATCGAGTGTGTCGAACGTCAGCCCACAATCTCAAACTTAAGGGTTCAAAAGTTCTGCCGAAATCACATAGGTCGTCATGTTACAATTTAATCAATAAAGGCCAACTACTGAAGCGAAACGGAAGGCTTCGACGCTCGTGTTTGAGCCGCACGACCTCCGAGAGGCTTGGAAGAGACCTCATCTGAAAGGTGGATTCACAACGATCGAGTGTGTCGAACGTCAGCCCACAAGCTCAAACTTAAGGGTTCAAAAGTTCTGCCGAAATCACATAGGTCGTCATGTTACAATTTAGTCAATAAAGGCCAACTACTGGAGCGAAACGGAATGGTTCGAAGCTCGTGTTTTGGCTGCACGAACTCCGAGAGGATTGGAAGAGACCTCATCTGAAAGGTGGATTCAAAACGATCGAGTGTGTCGAATGTCAGCCTACTAGCTCAAACTTAAGGGTTCTAAAGTTCTGCTGAAATCACATAGGTCGACATGTTAACATTTAGTCAATCAAGGCCTACTCCTGGAGCGAAACGGAATGCTTCGAAGCTCGTGTTTCGGCTGCACGACCTCTGAGAGGCTTGGAAGAGACCTCATCTGAAAGGTGGTTTCACAACGATCGAGTGTGTCGAACGTCAGCCCACAAGCTCAAACTTAAGGGTTCAAAAGTTCTGCCGAAATCACATAGGTCGTCATGTTACAATTTAGTCAAGAAATACCTACTATTGGAGCGAAACGGAATGCTTCGAAGCTCGTCTTTCGGCTGCACGAACTCCGAGGATTGGAAGAGACCTCATCTGAAAGGTGGATTCACAACGATCGAGTGTGTCAAACGTCAGCCCACTAGCTCAAACTTAAGGGTTCAAAAGTTCTGCCGAAATCACATAGGTCGTCAAGTTACAATTTAGTCAAGAAATACCTACTATTGGAGCGAAACGGAATGCTTCGAAGCTCGTGTTTCGGCTGCACGAACTCCGAGGATTGGAAGAGACCTCATCTGAAAGGTGGATTCACAACGATCGAGTGTGTCAAACGTCAGCCCACTAGCTCAAACTTAAGGGTTCAAAAGTTCTGCCGAAATCACATAGGTCGTCATGTTTCAATTTAGTCAATAAAGGCCAACTACTGGAGCGAAACGGAATGCTACGACGCTCGTGTTTCAGCCGCACGACCTCCGAGAGGCTTGGAAGAGACCTCATCTGAAAGGTGGATTCACAACGATCGAGTGTGTCGAACGTCAGCCCACAAGCTCAAACTTAAGGGTTCAAAAAGTTCTGCCGAAATCACATAGGTCGTCATGTTACAATTTAGTCAATAAAGGACTAGTAATGGAGCGAAACGGAATGCTTCGACGCTCGTGTTTCGGTCGCACGATTTACGAGAGGCTTGGAAGAGACCTCATCTGAAAGGTGGATTCACAACGATCGAGTGTGTCGAACGTCAGCCCATAATCTCAAACTTAAGGGATCAAAAGTTCTGCCGAAATCACATAGGTCGTCATGTTACAATTTAGTCAATAAAGGCCTACTCCTGGAGCGAAACGGAATGCTTCGACGCTCGTGTTTCAGCCGCACGACCTCCGAGAGGATTGGAAGAGACCTCATTTGAAAGGTGGATTCAAAACGATCGAGTGCGTCGAAGTCAGCCCACGAGCTCAAACTTAAGGGTTCAAAAGTTCTGCCGAAATCACATAGGTCGTCATGTTACAATTTAGTCAATAAAGGCCTACTCCTGGAGCGAAACGGAATGCTTCGACGCTCGTGTTTCAGCCGCACGACCTCCGAGAGGCTTGGAAGAGACCTCATCTGAAAGGTGGATTCAAAACGATCGAGTGTGTCGAAAGTCAGTCTATTAGCTCAAACTTAAAGGTTCAAAAGTTCTGCCGAAATCACATAGGTCGTCATGTTACAATTTAGTCAATAAAGGCCTCCTACTGGAGGGAAACGGAATGCTTCGACGCTCGTGTTTCGGCCGCAGGACCTCCGAGAGGCTTGGAAAAGACGTCATCTGAAAGGTGGATGCAAAACGATCGAGTATGTCGAATGTCAGCCTTCAAGCTCAAACTTAAGGGTTCAAAGGTTCTGCCGAAATCACATAGGTCGTCATGTTTCAATTTAGTCAATAAAGGCCTACTACTGGAGCGAAACTGAATGCTTTGACAGTCGCCGCTCGGCCGCACGAACTCCGAGAGGATTGCAAGAGACCTCATCTGAAAGGTGGATTCAAAACGATCGAGTGTGTCGAATGTCAGTCTCCTAGCTCAAACTTAAAGGTTCAAAAGTTCTGCCGAAATCACAAAGGTCATCATGTGACAATTTAGTCAATAAAGGCCTACTCCTGGAGCGAAACGGAATGCTTCGACGCTCGTGTTTCAGCCGCACGACCTCCGAGAGGATTGGAAGAGACCTCATTTGAAAGGTGGATTCAAAACGATCGAGTGCGTCGAAGTCAGCCCACGAGCTCAAACTTAAGGGTTCAAAAGTTCTGCCGAAATCACATAGGTCGTCATGTTACAAATTAGTCAAGAAAGGCCTACTATTGGAGCGAAACCGAATGCTTCGACGCTCGTGTTTTTGGCCGCACGACCTCCGAGAGGCTTGGAAGAGACCTCATCTGAAAGGTGGATTCAAAACGATCGAGTGTGTCGAAAGTCAGTCTATTAGCTCAAACTTAAAGGTTCAAAAGTTCTGCCGAAATCACATAGGTCGTCATGTTACAATTTAGTCAATAAAGGCCTACGACTGGAGCGAAACGGAATGCTTCGACGCTTGTGTTTCGGCCGCACGACCTCAGAGAGGCTTGGAAGAGACCTCATCTGAAAGGTGGATTCACAACGATCGAGTGTGTCGAATGTCAGCCCACAATCTCAAACTTAAGGGTTCAAAGGTTCTGCCGAAATCACATAGGTCGTCATGTTACAATTTAGTCAAGAAAGGCCTACTATTGGAGCGAAACCGAATGCTTCGAAGCTCGTGTTTCGGCTGCACGAACTCCGAGAGGATTGGAAGAGACCTCATCTGAAAGGTGGATTCACAACGATCGAGTGTGTCAAACGTCAGCCCACTAGCTCAAACTTAAGGGTTCAAAAGTTCTGCCGAAATCACATAGGTCGTCATGTTTCAATTTAGTCAATAAAGGCCAACTACTGGAGCGAAACGGAATGCTACGACGCTCGTGTTTCAGCCGCACGACCTCCGAGAGGCTTGGAAGAGACCTCATCTGAAAGGTGGATTAACAACGATCGAGTGTGTCGAACGTCAGCCCACAAGCTCAAACTTAAGGGTTCAAAAGTTCTGTCGAAATCACATAGGTCGTCATGTTACAATTTAGTCAATAAAGGACTAGTAATGGAGCGAAACGGAATGCTTCGACGCTCGTGTTTCGGTTGCACGACTTACGAGAGGCTTGGAAGAGACCTCATCTGAAAGGTGGATTCACAACGATCGAGTGTGTCGAACGTCAGCCCATAATCTCAAACTTAAGGGTTCAAAAGTTCTGCCGAAATCATATCGGTCGTCATGTTACAATTTAGTCAATAAAGGCCTACGACTGGAGCGAAACGGAATGCTTCGACGCTTGTGTTTCGGCCGCACGACCTCCGAGAGGCTTGGAAGAGACCTAATCTGAAAGGTGGATTCACAACGATCGAGTGTGTCGAACGTCAGCCCATAATCTCAAACTTAAGGGATCAAAAGTTCTGCCGAAATCACATAGGTCGTCATGTTTCAATTTAGTCAATAAAGGCCTACTACTGGAGCGAAACGGAATGCTTCGACGCTCGTGATTCAGCCGCACGACCTCCGAGAGGCTTGGAAGAGACCTCATCTGAAAGGTGGATTCACAACGATCGAGTGTTTCAAACGTCAGCCCACTAGCTCAAACTTAAGGGTTCAAAAGTTCTGCCGAAATCACATAGGTCGTCAAGTTACAATTTAGTCAATAAAGGCCTACTCCTGGAGCGAAACGGAATGCTTCGACGCTCGTGTTTCAGCCGCACAACCTCCGAGAGGATTGGAAGAGACCTCATTTGAAAGGTGGATTCAAAACGATCGAGTGCGTCGAAGTAAGCCCACGAGCTCAAACTTAAGGGTTCAAAAGTTCTGCCGAAATCACATAGGTCGTCATGTTAAAAATTAGTCAATGTAGGCCTACGACTGGAGCGAAATGGAATGCTTCGACGCTCGTGTTTTCGGCCGCACGACCTCCAAGAGGCTTGGAAGAGACCTCATCTGAAAGGTGGATTCAAAACGATCGAGTGTGTCGAAAGTCAGTCTATTAGCTCAAACTTAAAGGTTCAAAAGTTCTGCCGAAATCACATAGGTCGACATGTTACAATTTAGTCAATAAAGGCCTACGACTGGAGCGAAACTGAATGCTTTGACAGTCGCCGCTCGGCCGCACGAACTCCGAGAGGATTGCAAGAGACCTCATCTGAAAGGTGGATTCAAAACGATCGAGTGTGTCGAATGTCAGTCTACAAGCTCAAACCTAAAGGTTCAAAAGTTCTGCCGAAATCACAAAGGTCATCATGTGACAATTTAGTCAATAAAGGCCTACTCCTGGAGCGAAACGGAATGCTTCGAAGCTCGTGTTTCGGCTGCACGACCTCCGAGAGGCTTGGAAGAGACCTCATCTGAAAGGTGGATTCACAACGATCGAGTGTGTCGAACGTCAGCCCACAATCTCAAACTTAAGGGTTCAAAAGTTCTGCCGAAATCACATAGGTCGTCATGTTTCAATTTAGTCAATAAAGGCCAACTACTGGAGCGAAACGGAAGGCTTCGACGCTCGTGTTTGAGCCGCACGACCTCCGAGAGGCTTGGAAGAGACCTCATCTGAAAGGTGGATTCACAACGATCGAGTGTGTCGAACGTCAGCCCACAAGCTCAAACTTAAGGGTTCAAAAGTTCTGCCGAAATCACATAGGTCGTCATGTTACAATTTAGTCAATAAAGGCCAACTACTGGAGCGAAACGGAATGCTTCGAAGCTCGTGTTTTGGCTGCACAAACTCCGAGAGGATTGGAAGACACATCATCTGAAAGGTGGGTTCACAACGATCGAGTGTGTCGAACGTCAGCCCACTAGCTCAAACTTAAGGGATCAAACGTTCTGCCGAAATCACATAGGTCGTCATGTTTCAATTTCGTCAATAAAGGCCTACTACTGGAGCGAAACGGAATGCTTCGACGCTCGTGTTTCGGCCGCACGACCTCCGAGAAGCTTGGAAAAGACGTTATCTGAAAGGTGGATTCAAAACGATCGAGTGTCTCGAAGGTCAGCCTACTAGCTCAAACTTAAGGGTTCTAAAGTTCTGCCGAAATCACATAGGTCGACATGTTACAATTTAGTCAATAAAGGCCTACTACTGGAGCGAAACTGAATGCTTTGACAGTCGCCGCTCGGCCGCACGAACTCCGAGAGGATTGCAAGAGACCTCATCTGAAAGGTGGATTCAAAACGATCGAGTGTGTCGAATGTCAGTCTACAAGCTCAAACTTAAAGGTTCAAAAGTTCTGCCGAAATCACAAAGGTCATCATGTGACAATTTAGTCAATAAAGGCCTACTCCTGGAGCGAAACGGAATGCTTCGAAGCTCGTGTTTCGGCTGCACGACCTCCGAGAGGCTTGGAAGAGACCTCATCTGAAAGGTGGATTCACAACGATCGAGTGTGTCGAACGTCAGCCCACAATCTGAAACTTAAGGGTTCAAAAGTTCTGCCGAAATCACATAGGTCGTCATGTTTCAATTTAGTCAATAAAGGCCAACTACTGGAGCGAAACGGAAGGCTTCGACGCTCGTGTTTGAGCCGCACGACCTCCGAGAGGCTTGGAAGAGACCTCATCTGAAAGGTGGATTCACAACGATCGAGTGTGTCGAACGTCAGCCCACAAGCTCAAACTTAAGGGTTCAAAAGTTCTGCCGAAATCACATAGGTCGTCATGTTACAATTTAGTCAATAAAGGCCAACTACTGGAGCGAAACGGAATGGTTCGAAGCTCGTGTTTTGGCTGTACGAACTCCGAGAGGATTGGAAGACACATCATCTGAAAGGTGGATTCACAACGATCGAGTGTGTCGAACGTCAGCCCACTAGCTCAAACTTAAGGGATCAAACGTTCTGCCGAAATCACATAGGTCGTCATGTTTCAATTTCGTCAATAAAGGCCTACTACTGGAGCGAAACGGAATGCTTCGACGCTCGTGTTTCGGCCGCACGACCTCCGAGAGGATTGGAAGAGACCTCATTTGAAAGGTGGATTCAAAACGATCGAGTGCGTCGAAGTCAGCCCACGAGCTCAAACTTAAGGGTTCAAAAGTTCTGCCGAAATCACATAGGTCGTCATGTTAAAAATTAGTCAATGTAGGCCTACTACTGGAGCGAAATGGAATGCTTCGACGCTCGTGTTTTCGGCCGCACGACCTCCGAGAGGCTTGGAAGAGACCTCATCTGAAAGGTGGATTCAAAACGATCGAGTGTGTCGAAAGTCAGTCTATTAGCTCAAACTTAAAGGTTCAAAAGTTCTGCCGAAATCACATAGGTCGTCATGTTACAATTTAGTCAATAAAGGCCTCCTACTGGAGGGAAACGGAATGCTTCGACGCTCGTGTTTCAGCCGCACGACCTCCGAGAGGCTTGGAAGAGACCTCATCTGAAAGGTGGATTCAAAACGATCGAGTGTGTCGAATGTCAGCCTTCAAGCTCAAACTTAAGGGTTCAAAAGTTCTACCGAAATCACATAGGTCGTCATGTTACAATTTAGTCAATATAGGCTTACTACTGGAGCGAAACGGAATGCTTCGACGCTCGTGTTTCGGCCGCACGACCTCCGAGAGGCTTGGAAGAGACCTCATCTGAAAGGTGGATTCAAAACGATCGAGTGTGTCGAATGTCAGCCTACTAGTTCAAACTTAAGGGTCCTAAAGTTCTGCCGAAATCACATAGGTCGACATGTTACAATTTAGTCAATAAAGGCCTACGACTGGAGCGAAACTGAATGCTTTGACAGTCGCCGCTCGGCCGCACGAACTCCGAGAGGATTGCAAGAGACCTCATCTGAAAGGTGGATTCAAAACGATCGAGTGTGTCGAATGTCAGTCTACAAGCTCAAACTTAAAGGTTCAAAAGTTCTGCCGAAATCACAAAGTTCATCATGTGACAATTTAGTCAATAAAGGCCTACTCCTGGAGCGAAACGGAATGCTTCGAAGCTCGTGTTTCGGCTGCACGACCTCTGAGAGGCTTGGAAGAGACCTCATCTGAAAGGTGGATTCACAACGATCGAGTGTGTCGAACGTCAGCCCACAATCTCAAACTTAAGGGTTCAAAAGTTCTGCCAAAATCACATAGGTCGTCATGTTTCAATTTAGTCAATAAAGGCCAACTACTGGAGCGAAACGGAAGGCTTCGACGCTCGTGTTTGAGCCGCACGACCTCCGAGAGGCTTGGAAAAGACGTCATCTGAAAGGTGGATTCAAAACGATCGAGTGTGTCGAACGTCAGCCCACTAGCTCAAACTTAAGGGTTCAAAAGTTCTGTCGAAATCACATAGGTCGTCATGTTACTATTTAGTCAATAAAGGCCTATTGCTGGAGCGAAACGGAATGCTTCGACGCTCGTGTTTCGGCCGCACGACCTCCGAGAAGCTTGGAAAAGACGTCATCTGAAAGGTGGATTCAAAACAATCGAGTGTGTCGAACGTCAGCCCACTAGCTCAAACTTAAGGGATCAAAAGTTCTGCCAAAATCACATAGGTCGTCATGTGACAATTTAGTCAATAAAGGCCTACTACTGGAGCGAAACTGAATGCTTTGACAGTCGCCGCTCGGCCGCACGAACTCCGAGAGGATTGCAAGAGACTTCATCTGAAAGGTGGATTCAAAACGATCGAGTGTGTCGAATGTCAGTCTCCTAGCTCAAACTTAAAGGTTCAAAAGTTCTGCCGAAATCACAAAGGTCATCATGTGACAATTTAGTCAATAAAGGCCTACTCCTGGAGCGAAACGGAATGCTTCGACGCTCGTGTTTCGGCCGCACGACCTCCGAGAAGCTTGGAAAAGACGTTATCTGAAAGGTGGATTCAAAACGATCGAGTGTCTCGAAGGTCAGCCTACTAGCTCAAACTATAGGGTTCTAAAGTTCTGCCGAAATCACATAGGTGGACATGTTACAATTTAGTCAATAAAGGCCTACTACTGGAGCGAAACTGAATGCTTTGACAGTCGCCGCTCGGCCGCACGAACTCCGAGAGGATTGCAAGAGACCTCATCTGAAAGGTGGATTCAAAACGATCGAGTGTGTCGAATGTCAGTCTACAAGCTCAAACTTAAAGGTTCAAAAGTTCTGCCGAAATCACAAAGGTCATCATGTGACAATTTAGTCAATAAAGGCCTACTCCTGGAGCAAAACGGAATGCTTCGAAGCTCGTGTTTCGGCTGCACGACCTCCGAGAGGCTTGGAAGAGACCTCATCTGAAAGGTGGATTCACAACGATCGAGTGTGTCGAACGTCAGCCCACAATCTCAAACTTAAGGGTTCAAAAGTTCTGCCGAAATCACATAGGTCGACATGTTTCAATTTAGTCAATAAAGGCCAACTACTGGAGCGAAACGGAAGGCTTCGACGCTCGTGTTTGAGCCGCACGACCTCCGAGAGGCTTGGAAGAGATCTCATCTGAAAGGTGGATTCAAAACGATCGAGTGTGTCGAACGTCAGCCCACAAGCTCAAACTTAAGGGTTCAAAAGTTCTGCCGAAATCACATAGGTCGTCATGTTACAATTTAGTCAATAAAGGCCAACCACTGGAGCGAAACGGAATGGTTCGAAGCTCGTGTTTTGGCTGCACGAACTCCGAGAGGATTGGAAGACACATCATCTGAAAGGTGGATTCACAACGATCGAGTGTGTCGAACGTCAGCCCACTAGCTCAAACTTAAGGGATCAAACGTTCTGCCGAAATCACATAGGTCGTCATGTTTCAATTTCGTCAATAAAGGCCTACTACTGGAGCGAAACGGAATGCTTCGACGCTCGTGTTTCGGCCGCACGACCTCCGAGAAGCTTGGAAAAGACGTCATCTGAAAGGTGGATTCAAAACGATCGAGTGTGTCGAACGTCAGCCCACTAGCTCAAACTTAAGGGATCAAAAGTTCTGCCGAAATCACATAGGTCGTCATGTTTCAATTTCGTCAATAAAGGCCTACTACTGGAGCGAAACGGAATGATTCGACGCTCGTGTTTCGGCCGCACGACCTCCGAGAAGCTTGGAAAAGACGTCATGTGAAAGGTGGATTCAAAACGATCGAGTGTCTCGAAGGTCAGCCTACTACCTCAAACTTAAGGGTTCTAAAGTTCTGCCGAAATCACATAGGTCATCATGTGACAATTTAGTCAATAAAGGCCTACTACTGGAGCGAAACTGAATGCTTTGACAGTCGCCGCTCGGCCGCACGAACTCCGAGAGGATTGCAAGAGACCTCATCTGAAAGGTGGATTCAAAACGATCGAGTGTGTCGAATGTCAGTCTCCTAGCTCAAACTTAAAGGTTCAAAAGTTCTGCCGAAATCACAAAGGTCATCATGTGACAATTTAGTCAATAAAGGCCTACTCCTGGAGCGAAACGGAATGCTTCGACGCTCGTGTTTCAGCCGCACGACCTCCGAGAGGATTGGAAGAGACCTCATTTGAAAGGTGGATTCAAAACGATCGAGTGCGTCGAAGTCAGCCCACGAGCTCAAACTTAAGGGTTCAAAAGTTCTGCCGAAATCACATAGGTCGTCATGTTAAAAATTAGTCAATGTAGGCCTACTACTGGAGCGAAATGAAATGCTTCGACGCTCGTGTTTTCGGCCGCACGACCTCCGAGAGGCTTGGAAGAGACCTCATCTGAAAGGTGGATTCAAAACGATCGAGTGTGTCGAAAGTCAGCCTTCAAGCTCAAACTTAAGGGTTCTAAAGTTCTGCCGAAATCACATAGGTCGACATGTTACAATTTAGTCAATAAAGGCCTACGACTGGAGCGAAACTGAATGCTTTGACAGTCGCCGCTCGGCCGCACGAACTCCGAGAGGATTGCAAGAGACCTCATCTGAAAGGTGGATTCAAAACGATCGAGTGTGTCGAAAGTCAGTCTATTAGCTCAAACTTAAAGGTTCAAAAGTTCTGCCGAAATCACATAGGTCGTCATGTTGCAATTTAGTCAATAAAGGCCTCCTACTGGAGCGAAACGGAATGCTTCGACGCTCGTGTTTCAGCCGCACGACCTCCGAGAGGCTTGGAAGAGACCTCATCTGAAAGCTGGATTCAAAACGATCGAGTGTGTCGAATGTCAGTCGACTTGCTCAAACTTAAAGGTTCAAAAGTTCTGCCGAAATCACAAAGGTCATCATGTGACAATTTAGTCAATAAAGGCCTACTCCTGGAGCGAAACGGAATGCTTCGACGCTTGTGTTTCGGCCGCACGACCTCCGAGAAGCTTGGAAAAGACGTCATCTGAAAGGTGGATTCAAAACGATCGAGTGTCTCGAAGGTCAGCCTACTAGCTCAAACTATAGGGTTCTAAAGTTCTGCCGAAATCACATAGGTCGACATGTTACAATTTAGTCAATAAAGGCCTACTACTGGAGCGAAACTGAATGCTTTGACAGTCGCCGCTCGGCCGCACGAACTCCGAGAGGATTGCAAGAGACCTCATCTGAAAGGTGGATTCAAAACGATCGAGTGTGTCGAATGTCAATCTACAAGCTCAAACTTAAAGGTTCAAAAGTTCTGCCGAAATCACAAAGGTCATCATGTGACAATTTAGTCAATAAAGGCCTACTCCTGGAGCGAAACGGAATGCTTCGAAGCTCGTGTTTCGGCTGCACGACCTCCGAGAGGCTTGGAAGAGACCTCATCTGAAAGGTGGATTCACAACGATCGAGTGTGTTGAACGTCAGCCCACAATCTCAAACTTAAGGGTTCAAAAGTTCTGCCGAAATCACATAGGTCGTCATGTTTCAATTTAGTCAATAAAGGCCAAGTACTGGAGCGAAACGGAAGGCTTCGACGCTCGTGTTTGAGCCGCACGACCTCCGGGAGGCTTGGAAGAGACCTCATCTGAAAGGTGGATTCACAACGATCGAGTGTGTCGAACGTCAGCCCACAAGCTCAAACTTAAGGGTTCAAACGTTCTGCCGAAATCACATAGGTCGTCTTGTTACAATTTAGTCAATAAAGGCCAACTACTGGAGCGAAACGGAATGGTTCGAAGCTCGTGTTTTGGCTGCACGAACTCCGAGAGGATTGGAAGACACATCATCTGAAAGGTGGATTCACAACGATCGAGTGTGTCGAACGTCAGCCCACTAGCTCAAACTTAAGGGATCAAACGTTCTGCCGAAATCACATAGGTCGTCATGTTTCAATTTCGTCAATAAAGGCCTACTACTGGAGCGAAACGGAATGCTTCGACGCTCGTGTTTCGGCCGCACGACCTCCGAGAAGCTTGGAAAAGACGTCATCTGAAAGGTGGATTCAAAACGATCGAGTGTGTCGAACGTCAGCCCACTAGCTGAAACTTAAGGGATCAAAAGTTCTGCCGAAATCACATAGGTCGTCATGTTTCAATTTCGTCAATAAAGGCCTAGTACTGGAGCGAAACGGAATGATTCGACGCTCGTGTTTCGGCCGCACGACCTCCGAGAAGCTTGGAAAAGACGTCATCTGAAAGGTGGATTCAAAACGATCGAGTGTCTCGAAGGTCAGCCTACTAGCTCAAACTTAAGGGTTCTAATGTTCTGCCGAAATCACATAGGTAATCATGTGACTATTTAGTCAATAAAGGCCTACTACTGGAGCGAAACTGAATGCTTTGACAATCGCCGCTCGGCCGCACGAACTCCGAGAGGATTGCAAGAGACCTCATCTGAAAGGTGGATTCAAAACGATCGAGTGTGTCGAATGTCAGTCTCCTAGCTCAAACTTAAAGGTTCAAAAGTTCTGCCGAAATCACAAAGGTCATCATGTGACAATTTAGTCAATAAAGGACTACTCCTGGAGCGAAACGGAATGCTTCGACGCTCGTGTTTCAGCCGCACGACCTCCGAGAGGATTGGAAGAGACCTCATTTGAAAGGTGGATTCAAAACGATCGAGTGCGTCGAAGTCAGCCCACGAGCTCAAACTTAAGGGTTCAAAAGTTCTGCCGAAATCACATAGGTCGTCATGTTAAAAATTAGTCAATGTAGGCCTACTACTGGAGCGAAATGGAATGCTTCGACGCTCGTGTTTTCGGCCGCACGACCTCCGAGAGGCTTGGAAGAGACCTCATCTGAAAGGTGGATTCAAAACGATCGAGTGTGTCGAAAGTCAGTCTATTAGCTCAAACTTAAAGGTTCAAAAGTTCTGCCGAAATCACATAGGTCGTCATGTTACAATTTAGTCAATATAGGCCTACTACTGGAGCGAAACGGAATGCTTCGACGCTCGTGTTTCGGCCGCACGACCTCCGAGAGGCTTGGAAGAGACCTCATCTGAAAGGTGGATTCAAAACGATCGAGTGTGTCGAATGTCAGCCTACTAGTTCAAACTTAAGGGTTCTAAAGTTCTGCCGAAATCACATAGGTCGACATGTTACAATTTAGTCAATAAAGGCCTACGACTGGAGCGAAACTGAATGCTTTGACAGTCGCCGCTCGGCCGCACGAACTCCGAGAGGATTGCAAGAGACCTCATCTGAAAGGTGGATTCAAAACGATCGAGTGTGTCGAATGTCAGTCTACTAGCTCAAACTTAAAGGTTCAAAAGTTCTGCCGAAATCACAAAGGTCATCATGTGACAATTTAGTCAATAAAGGCCTACTCCTGGAGCGAAACGGAATGCTTCGACGCTCGTGTTTCGGCCGCACGACCTCCGAGAAGCTTGGAAAAGACGTCATCTGAACGGTGGATTCAAAACGATCGAGTGTCTCGAAGGTCAGCCTACTAGCTCAAACTATAGGGTTCTAAAGTTCTGCGGAAATCACATAGGTCGACATGTTACAATTTAGTCAATAAAGGCCTACTACTGGAGCGAAACTGAATGCTTTGACAGTCGCCGCTCGGCCGCACGAACTCCGAGAGGATTGCAAGAGACCTCATCTGAAAGGTGGATTCAAAACGATCGAGTGTGTCGAATGTCAGTCTACAAGCTCAAACTTAAAGGTTCAAAAGTTCTGCCGAAATCACAAAGGTCATCATGTGACAATTTAGTCAATAAAGGCCTACTCCTGGAGCGAAACGGAATGCTTCGAAGCTCGTGTTTCGGCTGCACGACCTCCGAGAGGCTTGGAAGAGACCTCATCTGAAAGATGGATTCACAACGATCGAGTGTGTCGAACGTCAGACCACAATCTCAAACTTAAGGGTTCAAAAGTTCTGCCGAAATCACATAGGTCGTCATGTTTCAATTTAGTCAATAAAGGCCAACTACTGGAGCGAAACGGAAGGCTTCGACGCTCGTGTTTGAGCCGCACGACCTCCGAGAGGCTTGGAAGAGACCTCATCTGAAAGGTGGATTCACAACGATCGAGTGTGTCGAACGTCAGCCCACAAGCTCAAACTTAAGGGTTCAAAAGTTCTGCCGAAATCACATAGGTCGTCATGTTACAATTTAGTCAATAAAGGCCAATTACTGGAGCGAAACGGAATGGTTCGAAGCTCGTGTTTTGGCTGCACGAACTCCGAGAGGATTGGAAGACACATCATCTGAAAGGTGGATTCACAACGATCGAGTGTGTCGAACGTCAGCCCACTAGCTCAAACTTAAGGGATCAAACGTTCTGCCGAAATCACATAGGTCGTCATGTTTCAATTTCGTCAATAAAGGCCTACTACTGGAGCGAAACGGAATGCTTCGACGCTCGTGTTTCGGCCGCACGACCTCCGAGAAGCTTGGAAAAGACGTCATCTGAAAGGTGGATTCAAAACGATCGAGTGTGTCGAACGTCAGCCCACTAGCTCAAACTTAAGGGATCAAAAGTTCTGCCGAAATCACATAGGTCGTCATGTTTCAATTTCGTCAATAAAGGCCTACTACTGGAGCGAAACGGAATGATTCGACGCTCGTGTTTCGGCCGCACGACCTCCGAGAAGCTTGGAAAAGACGTCATCTGAAAGGTGGATTCAAAACGATCGAGTGTCTCGAAGGTCAGCCTACTAGCTCAAACTTAAGGGTTCTAAAGTTCTGCCGAAATCACATAGGTCATCATGTGACAATTTAGTCAATAAAGGCCTACTACTGGAGCGAAACTGAATGCTTTGACAGTCGCCGCTCGGCCGCACGAACTCCGAGAGGATTGCAAGAGACCTCATCTGAAAGGTGGATTCAAAACGATCGAGTGTGTCGAATGTCAGTCTCCTAGCTCAAACTTACAGGTTCAAAAGTTCTGCCGAAATCACAAAGGTCATCATGTGACAATTTAGGCAATAAAGGCCTACTCCTGGAGCGAAACGGAATGCTTCGACGCTCGTGTTTCAGCCGAACGACCTCCGAGAGGATTGGAAGAGACCTCATTTGAAAGGTGGATTCAAAACGATCGAGTGCGTCGAAGTCAGCCCACGAGCTCAAACTTAAGGGTTCAAAAGTTCTGCCGAAATCACATAGGTCGTCATGTTACAATTTAGTCAATATAGGCCTACTACTGGAGCGAAACGGAATGCTTCGACGCTCGTGTTTCGGCCGCACGACCTCCGAGAGGCTTGGAAGAGACCTCATCTGAAAGGTGGATTCACAACGATCGAGTGTGTCAAACGTCAGCCCACTAGTTCAAAATTAAGGGTTCAAACGTTCTTCCGAAATCACATAGGTCGTCATGTTTCAATTTAGTCAATAAAGGCCTACTACTGGAGCGAAACGGAATGCTTCGACGCTCGTGTTTCAGCCGCACGACCTCCGAGAGGCTTGGAAGAGACCTCATCTGAAAGGTGGATTCAAAACGATCGAGTGTGTCGAATGTCAGCCTACTAGCTCAAACTTAAGGGTTCTAAAGTTCTGCCGAAATCACATAGGTCGACATGTTACAATTTAGTCAATAAAGGCCTACTACTGGAGCGAAACGGAATGCTTCGACGCTCGTGTTTCAGCCGCACGACCTCCGAGAGGCTTGGAAGAGACCTCATCTGAAAGGTGGATTCAAAACGATCGAGTGTGTCGAATGTCAGCCTACTAGCTCAAACTTAAGGGTTCTAAAGTTCTGCCGAAATCATATAGGTCGACATGTTACAATTTAGTCAATAAAGGCCTACGACTGGAGCGAAACTGAATGCTTTGACAGTCGCCGCTCGGCCGCACGAACTCCGAGAGGATTGCAAGAGACCTCATCTGAAAGGTGGATTCAAAACGATCGAGTGTGTCGAATGTCAGTCTACTAGCTCAAACTTAAAGGTTCAAAAGTTCTGCCGAAATCACAAAGTTCATCATGTGACAATTTAGTCAATAAAGGCCTACTCCTGGAGCGAAACGGAATGCTTCGAAGCTCGTGTTTCGGCTGCACGACCTCCGAGAGGCTTGGAAGAGACCTCATCTGAAAAGTGGATTCACAACGATCGAGTGTGTCAAACGTCAACCCACTAGCTCAAACTTAAGGGTTCAAAGGTTCTGCCGAAATCACATAGGTCGTCATGTTTCAATTTAGTCAATAAAGGCCAACTACTGGAGCGAAACGGAATGCTTCGACGCTCGTGTTTCAGCAACACGACCTCCGAGAGGCTTGGAAGAGACCTCATCTGAAAGGTGGTTTCACAACGATCGAGTGTGTCGAACGTCAGCCCACAAGCTCAAACTTAAGGGTTCAAAAGTTCTGCCGAAATCACATAGGTCGTCATGTTACAATTTAGTCAATAAAGGACTAGTACTGGAGCGAAACGGAATGCTTCGACGCTCGTGTTTCGGTCGCACGACTTACGAGAGGCTTGGAAGAGACCTCATCTGAAAGGTGGATTCACAACGATCGAGTGTGTCGAACGTCAAACCACAATCTCAAACTTAAGGGTTCAAAAGTTCTGCCGAAATCATATCGGTCGTCATGTTACAATTTAGTCAATAAAGGCCTACGACTGGAGCGAAACGGAATGCTTCGACGCTTGTGTTTCGGCCGCACGACCTCAGAGAGGCTTGGAAGAGACCTCATCTGAAAGGTGGATTCACAACGATCGAGTGTGTCGAATGTCAGCCCACAATCTCAAACTTAAGGGTTCAAAGGTTCTGCCGAAATCACATAGGTCGTCATGTTACAATTTAGTCAAGAAAGGCCTACTATTGGAGCGAAACCGAATGCTTCGAAGCTCGTGTTTCGGCTGCACGAACTCCGAGAGGATTGGAAGAGACCTCATCTGAAAGGTGGATTCACAACGATCGAGTGTGTCGAACGTCAGCCCACAATCTCAAACTTAAGGGTTCAAAAGTTCTGCCGAAATCATATCGGTCGTCATGTTACAATTTAGTCAATAAAGGCCTACGACTGGAGCGAAACGGAATGCTTCGACGCTTGTGTTTCGGCCGCACGACCTCCGAGAGGCTTGGAAGAGACCTCATGTTAAAGGTGGATTCACAACGATCGAGTGTGTCGAACGTCAGCCCATAATCTCAAACTTAAGGGATCAAAAGTTCTGCCGAAATCACATAGGTCGTCATGTTACAATTTAGTCAAGAAAGGCCAACTACTGGAGCGAAACGGAATGCTTCGAAGCTCGTGTTTCGGCTGCACGAACTCCGAGAGGATTGGAAGAGACCTCATCTGAAAGGTGGATTCACAACGATCGAGTGTGTCGAACGTCAGCCCACTAGCTCAAACTTAAGGGTTCCAAAGTTCTGCCGAAATCACAAAAGTCGTCATGTTTCAATTTAGTCAATAAAGGCCTACTACTGGAGCGAAACGGAATGCTTCGATGCTCGTGTTTCAGCCGCACGACCTCCGAGAGGCTTGGAAGAGACCTCATCTGAAAGGTGGATTCACAACGATCGAGTGTGTCGAACGTCAGCCCACTAGTTCAAACTTAAGGGTTCAAAAGTTCTGCCGAAATCACATAGGTCGACATGTTACAATTTAGTCAATAAAGGCCTACGACTGGAGCGAAACTGAATGCTTTGACAGTCGCCGCTCGGCCGCACGAACTCCGAGAGGATTGCAAGAGACCTCATCTGAAAGGTGGATTCAAAACGATCGAGTGTGTCGAATGTCAGTCTACTAGCTCAAACTTAAAGGTTCAAAAGTTCTGCCGAAATAACAAAGGTCATCATGTGACAATTTAGTCAATAAAGGCCTACTCCTGGAGCGAAACGGAATGCTTCGAAGCTCGTGTTTCGGCTGCACGACCTCCGAGAGGCTTGGAAGAGACCTCATCTGAAAGGTGGATTCACAACGATCGAGTGTGTCGAACGTCAGCCCACAATCTCAAACGTAAGGGTTCAAAAGGTCTGCCGAAATCACAAAGGTCGTCATGTTACAAATTAGTCAAGAAAGGCCTACTATTGGAGCGAAACGGAATGCTTCGAAGCTCGTGTTTCGGCTGCACGAACTCCGAGAGCATTGGAAGAGACCTCATCTGAAAGGTGGATTCACAACGATCGAGTGTGTCAAACGTCAGCCCACTAGCTCAAACTTAAGGCTTCAAAAGTTCTGCCAAAATCACATAGGTCGTCATGTTTCAATTTAGTCAATAAAGGCCAACTACTGGAGCGAAACGGAATGCTACGACGCTCGTGTTTCAGCCGCACGACCTCCGAGAGGCTTGGAAGAGACCTCATCTGAAAGGTGGATTCACAACGATCGAGTGTGTCGAACGTCAGCCCACAAGCTCAAACTTAAGGGTTCAAAAGTTCTGCCGAAATCACATAGGTCGTCATGTTACAATTTAGTCAATAAAGGACTAGTAATGGAGCGAAACGGAATGCTTCGACGCTCGTGTGTCGGTCGCACGACTTACGACAGGCTTGGAAGAGACCTCATCTGAAAGGTGGATTCAAAACGATCGAGTGTCTCGAAGGTCAGCCTACTAGCTCAAACCTAAGGGTTCTAAAGTTCTGCCGAAATCACATAGGTCATCATGTGACAATTTAGTCAATAAAGGCCTACTACTGGAGCGAAACTGAATGCTTCGACAGTCGCCGCTCGGCCGCACGAACTCCGAGAGGATTGCAAGAGACCTCATCTGAAAGGTGGATTCAAAAGGATCGAGTGTGTCGAATGTCAGTCTCCTAGCTCAAACTTAAAGGTTCAAAAGTTCTGCCGAAATCACAAAGGTCATCATGTTACAATTTAGTCAATATCGGCCTACTACTGGAGCGAAACGGAATGATTCGACGCTCGTGTTTCGGCCGCACGACCTCCGAGAGGCTTGGAAGAGACCTCATCTGAAAGGTGGATTCACAACGATCGAGTGTGTCGAACGTCAGCCCACAATCTCAAACTTAAGGGTTCAAAAGTTCTGCCGAAATCATATCGGTCGTCATGTTACAATTTAGTCAATAAAGGCCTACGACTGGAGCGAAACGGAATGCTTCGACGCTTGTGTTTCGGCCGCACGACCTCCGAGAGGCTTGGAAGAGACCTCATCTGAAAGGTGGATTCACAACGATCGATTGTGTCGAACGTCAGCCCATAATCTCAAACTTAAGGGATCAAAAGTTCTGCCGAAATCACATAGGTCGTCATGTTTCAATTTCGTCAATAAAGGCCTACTACTGGAGCGAAATGGAATGATTCGACGCTCGTGTTTCGGCCGCACGACCTCCGAGAAGCTTGGAAAAGACGTCATCTGAAAGGTGGATTCAAAACGATCGAGTGTCTCGAAGGTCAGCCTACTAGCTCAAACCTAAGGGTTCTAAAGTTCTGCCGAAATCACATAGGTCATCATGTGACAATTTAGTCAATAAAGGCCTACTACTGGAGCGAAACTGAATGCTTCGACAGTCGCCGCTCGGCCGCACGAACTCCGAGAGGATTGCAAGAGACCTCATCTGAAAGGTGGATTCAAAAGGATCGAGTGTGTCGAATGTCAGTCTCCTAGCTCAAACTTAAAGGTTCAAAAGTTCTGCCGAAATCACAAAGGTCATCATGTTACAATTTAGTCAATATCGGCCTACTACTGGAGCGAAACGGAATGATTCGACGCTCGTGTTTCGGCCGCACGACCTCCGAGAGGCTTGGAAGAGACCTCATCTGAAAGGTGGATTCACAACGATCGAGTGTGTCAAACGTCAGCCCACTAGTTCAAAATTAAGGGTTCAAACGTTCTTCCGAAATCACATAGGTCGTCATGTTTCAATTTAGTCAATAAAGGCCTACTACTGGAGCGAAACGGAATGCTTCGACGCTCGTGTTTAAGCCGCACGACCTCCGAGAGGCTTGGAAGAGACCTCATCTGAAAGGTGGATTCAAAACGATCGAGTGTGTCGAATGTCAGCCTACTAGCTCAAACTTAAGGGTTCTAAAGTTCTGCCAAAATCACATAGGTCGACATGTTACAATTTAGTCAATAAAGGCCTACTACTGGAGCGAAACTGAATGCTTTGACAGTCGCCGCTCGGCCGCACGAACTCCGAGAGGCTTGGAAGAGACCTCATCTGAAAGGTGGATTCAAACCATCGAGTGTGTCGAATGTCAGCCTACTAGCTCAAACTTAAGGGTTCTAAAGTTCTGCCGAAATCATATAGGTCGACATGTTACAATTTAGTCAATAAAGGCCTACGACTGGAGCGAAACTGAATGCTTTGACAGTCGCCGCTCGGCCGCACGAACTCCGAGAGGATTGCAAGAGACCTCATCTGAAAGGTGGATTCAAAACGATCGAGTGTGTCGAATGTCAGTCTACTAGCTCAAACTTAAAGGTTCAAAAGTTCTGCCGAAATCACAAAGTTCATCATGTGACAATTTAGTCAATAAAGGCCTACTCCTGGAGCGAAACGGAATGCTTCGAAGCTCGTGTTTCGGCTGCACGACCTCCGAGAGGCTTGGAAGAGACCTCATCTGAAAAGTGGATTCACAACGATCGAGTGTGTCAAACGTCAGCCCACTAGCTCAAACTTAAGGGTTCAAAGGTTCTGCCGAAATCACATAGGTCGTCATGTTTCAATTTAGTCAATAAAGGCCAACTACTGGAGCGAAACGGAATGCTTCGACGCTCGTGTTTCAGCCGCACGACCTCCGAGAGGCTTGGAAGAGACCTCATCTGAAAGGTGGTTTCACAACGATCGAGTGTGTCGAACGTCAGCCCACAAGCTCAAACTTAAGGGTTCAAAAGTTCTGCCGAAATCACATAGGTCGTCATGTTACAATTTAGTCAATAAAGGACTAGTACTGGAGCGAAACGGAATGCTTCGACGCTCGTGTTTCGGTCGCACGACCTCCGAGAGGCTTGGAAGAGACCTCATCTGAAAGGTGGATTCACAACGATCGAGTGTGTCGAACGTCAGCCCACTAGTTCAAACTTAAGGGTTCAAAAGTTCTGCCGAAATCACATAGGTCGACATGTTACAATTTAGTCAATAAAGGCCTACGACTGAAGCGAAACTGAATGCTTTGACAGTCGCCGCTCGGCCGCACGAACTCCGAGAGGATAGCAAGAGACCTCATCTGAAAGGTGGATTCAAAACGATCGAGTGTGTCGAATGTCAGTCTACTAGCTCAAACTTAAAGGTTCAAAAGTTCTGCCGAAATCACAAAGGTCATCATGTGACAATTTAGTCAATAAAGGCCTACTCCTGGAGCGAAACGGAATGCTTCGAAGCTCGTGTTTCGGCTGCACGACCTCCGAGAGGCTTGGAAGAGACCTCATCTGAAAGGTGGATTCACAACGATTGAGTGTGTCGAACGTCAGCCCACAATCTCAAACTTAAGGGTTCAAAGGTTCAGCCGAAATCACATAGGTCGTCATGTTTCAATTTAGTCAATAAAGGCCAACTACTGGAGCGAAACGGAATGCTTCGACGCTCGTGTTTCAGCCGCACGACCTCCGAGAGGCTTGGAAGAGACCTCATCTGAAAGGTGGTTTCACAACGATCGAGTGTGTCGAACGTCAGCCCACAAGCTCAAACTTAAGGGTTCAAAAGTTCTGCCGAAATCACATAGGTCGTCATGTTACAATTTAGTCAATAAAGGACTAGTACTGGAGCGAAACGGAATGCTTCGACGCTCGTGTTTCGGTCGCACGACTTACGAGAGGCTTGGAAGAGACCTCATCTGAAAGGTGGATTCACAACGATCGAGTGTGTCGAATGTCAGCCCACAATCTCAAACTTAAGGGTTCAAAGGTTCTGCCGAAATCACATAGGTCGTCATGTTACAATTTAGTCAAGAAAGGCCTACTATTGGAGCGAAACCGAATGCTTCGAAGCTCGTGTTTCGGCTGCACGAACTCCGAGAGGATTGGAAGAGACCTCATCTGAAAGGTGGATTCACAACGATCGAGTGTGTCGAACGTCAGCCCACAATCTCAAACTTAAGGGTTCAAAAGTTCTGCCGAAATCATATCGGTCGTCATGTTACAATTTAGTCAATAAAGGCCTACGACTGGAGCGAAACGGAATGCTTCGACGCTTGTGTTTCGGCCGCACGACCTCCGAGAGGCTTGGAAGAGACCTCATGTTAAAGGTGGATTCACAACGATCGAGTGTGTCGAACGTCAGCCCATAATCTCAAACTTAAGGGATCAAAAGTTCTGCCGAAATCACATAGGTCGTCATGTTACAATTTAGTCAAGAAAGGCCAACTACTGGAGCGAAACGGAATGCTTCGAAGCTCGTGTTTCGGCTGCACGAACTCCGAGAGGATTGGAAGAGACCTCATCTGAAAGGTGGATTCACAACGATCGAATGTGTCGAACGTCAGCCCACTAGCTCAAACTTAAGGGTTCCAAAGTTCTGCCGAAATCACAAAAGTCGTCATGTTTCAATTTAGTCAATAAAGGCCTACTACTGGAGCGAAACGGAATGCTTCGATGCTCGTGTTTCAGCCGCACGACCTCCGAGAGGCTTGGAAGAGACCTCATCTGAAAGGTGGATTCACAACGATCGAGTGTGTCGAACGTCAGCCCACTAGTTCAAACTTAAGGGTTCAAAAGTTCTGCCGAAATCACATAGGTCGACATGTTACAATTTAGTCAATAAAGGCCTACGACTGGAGCGAAACTGAATGCTTTGACAGTCGCCGCTCGGCCGCACGAACTCCGAGAGGATTGCAAGAGACCTCATCTGAAAGGTGGATTCAAAACGATCGAGTGTGTCGAATGTCAGTCTACTAGCTCAAACTTAAAGGTTCAAAAGTTCTGCCGAAATCACAAAGGTCATCATGTGACAATTTAGTCAATAAAGGCCTACTCCTGGAGCGAAACGGAATGCTTCGAAGCTCGTGTTTCGGCTGCACGACCTCCGAGAGGCTTGGAAGAGACCTCATCTGAAAGGTGGATTCACAACGATCGAGTGTGTCGAACGTCAGCCCACAATCTCAAACGTAAGGGTTCAAAAGGTCTGCCGAAATCACATAGGTCGTCATGTTACAAATTAGTCAAGAAAGGCCTACTATTGGAGCGAAACGGAATGCTTCGAAGCTCGTGTTTCGGCTGCACGAACTCCGAGAGCATTGGAAGAGACCTCATCTGAAAGGTGGATTCACAACGATCGAGTGTGTCAAACGTCAGCCCACTAGCTCAAACTTAAGGGTTCAAAAGTTCTGCCAAAATCACATAGGTCGTCATGTTTCAATTTAGTCAATAAAGGCCAACTACTGGAGCGAAACGGAATGCTACGACGCTCGTGTTTCAGCCGCACGACCTCCGAGAGGCTTGGAAGAGACCTCATCTGAAAGGTGGATTCACAACGATCGAGTGTGTCGAACGTCAGCCCACAAGCTCAAACTTAAGGGTTCAAAAGTTCTGCCGAAATCACATAGGTCGTCATGTTACAATTTAGTCAATAAAGGACTAGTAATGGAGCGAAACGGAATGCTTCGACGCTCGTGTGTCGGTCGCACGACTTACGACAGGCTTGGAAGAGACCTCATCTGAAAGGTGGATTCACAACGATCGAGTGTGTCGAACGTCAGCCCACAATCTCAAACTTAAGGGTTCAAAAGTTCTGCCGAAATCATATCGGTCGTCATGTTACAATTTAGTCAATAAAGGCCTACGACTGGAGCGAAACGGAATGCTTCGACGCTTGTGTTTCGGCCGCACGACCTCCGAGAGGCTTGGAAGAGACCTCATCTGAAAGGTGGATTCACAACGATCGATTGTGTCGAACGTCAGCCCATAATCTCAAACTTAAGGGATCAAAAGTTCTGCCGAAATCACATAGGTCGTCATGTTTCAATTTCGTCAATAAAGGCCTACTACTGGAGCGAAATGGAATGATTCGACGCTCGTGTTTCGGCCGCACGACCTCCGAGAAGCTTGGAAAAGACGTCATCTGAAAGGTGGATTCAAAACGATCGAGTGTCTCGAAGGTCAGCCTACTAGCTCAAACCTAAGGGTTCTAAAGTTCTGCCGAAATCACATAGGTCATCATGTGACAATTTAGTCAATAAAGGCCTACTACTGGAGCGAAACTGAATGCTTCGACAGTCGCCGCTCGGCCGCACGAACTCCGAGAGGATTGCAAGAGACCTCATCTGAAAGGTGGATTCAAAAGGATCGAGTGTGTCGAATGTCAGTCTCCTAGCTCAAACTTAAAGGTTCAAAAGTTCTGCCGAAATCACAAAGGTCATCATGTTACAATTTAGTCAATATCGGCCTACTACTGGAGCGAAACGGAATGATTCGACGCTCGTGTTTCGGCCGCACGACCTCCGAGAGGCTTGGAAGAGACCTCATCTGAAAGGTGGATTCACAACGATCGAGTGTGTCAAACGTCAGCCCACTAGTTCAAAATTAAGGGTTCAAACGTTCTTCCGAAATCACATAGGTCGTCATGTTTCAATTTAGTCAATAAAGGCCTACTACTGGAGCGAAACGGAATGCTTCGACGCTCGTGTTTAAGCCGCACGACCTCCGAGAGGCTTGGAAGAGACCTCATCTGAAAGGTGGATTCAAAACGATCGAGTGTGTCGAATGTCATCCTACTAGCTCAAACTTAAGGGTTCTAAAGTTCTGCCAAAATCACATAGGTCGACATGTTACAATTTAGTCAATAAAGGCCTACTACTGGAGCGAAACTGAATGCTTTGACAGTCGCCGCTCGGCCGCACGAACTCCGAGAGGCTTGGAAGAGACCTCATCTGAAAGGTGGATTCAAAACGATCGAGTGTGTCGAATGTCAGCCTACTAGCTCAAACTTAAGGGTTCTAAAGTTCTGCCGAAATCATATAGGTCGACATGTTACAATTTAGTCAATAAAGGCCTACGACTGGAGCGAAACTGAATGCTTTGACAGTCGCCGCTCGGCCGCACGAACTCCGAGAGGATTGCAAGAGACCTCATCTGAAAGGTGGATTCAAAACGATCGAGTGTGTCGAATGTCAGTCTACTAGCTCAAACTTAAAGGTTCAAAAGTTCTGCCGAAATCACAAAGTTCATCATGTGACAATTTAGTCAATAAAGGCCTACTCCTGGAGCGAAACGGAATGCTTCGAAGCTCGTGTTTCGGCTGCACGACCTCCGAGAGGCTTGGAAGAGACCTCATCTGAAAGGTGGATTCACAACGATCGAGTGTGTCAAACGTCAGCCCACTAGCTCAAACTTAAGGGTTCAAAGGTTCTGCCGAAATCACATAGGTCGTCATGTTTCAATTTAGTCAATAAAGGCCAACTACTGGAGCGAAACGGAATGCTTCGACGCTCGTGTTTCAGCCGCACGACCTCCGAGAGGCTTGGAAGAGACCTCATCTGAAAGGTGGTTTCACAACGATCGAGTGTGTCGAACGTCAGCCCACAAGCTCAAACTTAAGGGTTCAAAAGTTCTGCCGAAATCACATAGGTCGTCATGTTACAATTTAGTCAATAAAGGACTAGTACTGGAGCGAAACGGAATGCTTCGACGCTCGTGTTTCGGTCGCACGACTTACGAGAGGCTTGGAAGAGACCTCATCTGAAAGGTGGATTCACAACGATCGAGTGTGTCGAACGTCAGCCCACAATCTCAAACTTAAGGGTTCAAAAGTTCTGCCGAAATCATATTGGTCGTCATGTTACAATTTAGTCAATAAAGGCCTACGACTGGAGCGAAACGGAATGCTTCGACGCTTGTGTTTCGGCCGCACGACCTCAGAGAGGCTTGGAAGAGACCTCATCTGAAAGGTGGATTCACAACGATCGAGTGTGTCGAACGTCAGCCCACTAGTTCAAACTTAAGGGTTCAAAAGTTCTGCCGAAATCACATAGGTCGACATGTTACAATTTAGTCAATAAAGGCCTACGACTGGAGCGAAACTGAATGCTTTGACAGTCGCCGCTCGGCCGCACGAACTCCGAGAGGATTGCAAGAGACCTCATCTGAAAGGTGGATTCAAAACGATCGAGTGTGTCGAATGTCAGTCTACTAGCTCAAACTTAAAGGTTCAAAAGTTCTGCCGAAATCACAAAGGTCATCATGTGACAATTTAGTCAATAAAGGCCTACTCCTCGAGCGAAACGGAATGCTTCGAAGCTCGTGTTTCGGCTGCACGACCTCCGAGAGGCTTGGAAGAGACCTCATCTGAAAGGTGGATTCACAACGATCGAGTGTGTCGAACGTCAGCCCACAATCTCAAACGTAAGGGTTCAAAAGGTCTGCCGAAATCACATAGGTCGTCATGTTACAAATTAGTCAAGAAAGGCCTACTATTGGAGCGAAACGGAATGCTTCGAAGCTCGTGTTTCGGCTGCACGAACTCCGAGAGGATTGGAAGAGACCTCATCTGAAAGGTGGATTCACAACGATCGAGTGTGTCAAACGTCAGCCCACTAGCTCAAACTTAAGGGTTCAAAAGTTCTGCCAAAATCACATAGGTCGTCATGTTTCAATTTAGTCAATAAAGGCCAACTACTGGAGCGAAACGGAATGCTTCGACGCTCGTGTTTCGGTCGCACGACTTACGAGAGGCTTGGAAGAGACCTCATCTGAAAGGTGGATTCACAACGATCGAGTGTGTCGAACGTCAGCCCACAATCTCAAACTTAAGGGTTCAAAAGTTCTGCCGAAATCATATCGGTCGTCATGTTACAATTTAGTCAATAAAGGCCTACGACTGGAGCGAAACGGAATGCTTCGACGCTTGTGTTTCGGCCGCACGACCTCAGAGAGGCTTGGAAGAGACCTCATCTGAAAGGTGGATTCACAACGATCGAGTGTGTCGAATGTCAGCCCACAATCTTAAACTTAAGGGTTCAAAGGTTCTGCCGAAATCACATAGGTCGTCATGTTACAATTTAGTCAAGAAAGGCCTACTATTGGAGCGAAACCGAATGCTTCGAAGCTCGTGTTTCGGCTGCACGAACTCCGAGAGGATTGGAAGAGACCTCATCTGAAAGGTGGATTCACAACGATCGAGTGTGTCGAACGTCAGCCCACAATCTCAAACTTAAGGGTTCAAAAGTTCTGCCGAAATCATATCGGTCGTCATGTTACAATTTAGTCAATAAAGGCCTACGACTGGAGCGAAACGGAATGCTTCGACGCTTGTGTTTCGGCCGCACGACCTCCGAGAGGCTTGGAAGAGACCTCATCTTAAAGGTGGATTCACAACGATCGAGTGTGTCGAACGTCAGCCCATAATCTCAAACTTAAGGGATCAAAAGTTCTGCCGAAATCACATAGGTCGTCATGTTACAATTTAGTCAAGAAAGGCCGACTACTGGAGCGAAACGGAATGCTTCGAAGCTCGTGTTTCGGCTGCACGAACTCCGAGAGGATTGGAAGAGACCTCATCTGAAAGGTGGATTCACAACGATCAAGTGTGTCGAACGTCAGCCCACTAGCTCAAACTTAAGGGTTCCAAAGTTCTGCCGAAATCACAAAAGTCGTCATGTTTCAATTTAGTCAATAAAGGCCTACTACTGGAGCGAAACGGAATGCTTCGATGCTCGTGTTTCAGCCGCACGACCTCCGAGAGGCTTGGAAGAGACCTCATCTGAAAGGTGGATTCACAACGATCGAGTGTGTCGAACGTCAGCCCACTAGTTCAAACTTAAGGGTTCAAAAGTTCTGCCGAAATCACATAGGTCGACATGTTACAATTTAGTCAATAAAGGCCTACGACTGGAGCGAAACTGAATGCTTTGACAGTCGCCGCTCGGCCGCACGAACTCCGAGAGGATTGCAAGAGACCTCATCTGAAAGGTGGATTCAAAACGATCGAGTGTGTCGAATGTCAGTCTACTAGCTCAAACTTAAAGGTTCAAAAGTTCTGCCGAAATCACAAAGGTCATCATGTGACAATTTAGTCAATAAAGGCCTACTCCTGGAGCAAAACGGAATGCTTCGAAGCTCGTGTTTCGGCTGCACGACCTCCGAGAGGCTTGGAAGAGACCTCATCTGAAAGGTGGATTCACAACGATCGAGTGTGTCGAACGTCAGCCCACAATCTCAAACTTAAGGGTTCAAAGGTTCTGCCGAAATCACATAGGTCGTCATGTTACAATTTAGTCAAGAAAGGCCTACTATTGGAGCGAAACGGAATGCTTCGAAGCTCGTGTTTCGGCTGCACGAACTCCGAGAGGATTGGAAGAGACCTCATCTGAAAGGTGGATTCACAACGATCGAGTGTGTCAAACGTCAGCCCACTAGCTCAAACTTAAGGGTTCAAAAGTTCTGCCGAAATCACATAGGTCGTCATGTTTCAATTTAGTCAATAAAGGCCAACTACTGGAGCGAAACGGAATGCTACGACGCTCGTGTTTCAGCCGCACGACCTCCGAGAGGCTTGGAAGAGACCTCATCTGAAAGGTGCATTCACAACGATCGAGTGTGTCGAACGTCAGCCCACAAGCTCAAACTTAAGGGTTCAAAAGTTCTGCCGAAATCACATAGGTCGACATGTTACAATTTAGTCAATAAAGGCCTACGACTGGAGCGAAACTGAATGCTTTGACAGTCGCCGCTCGGCCGCACGAACTCCGAGAGGATTGCAAGAGACCACATCTGAAAGGTGGATTCAAAACGATCGAGTGTGTCGAATGTCAGTCTACTAGCTCAAACTTAAAGGTTCAAAAGTTCTGCCGAAATCACAAAGGTCATCATGTGACAATTTAGTCAATAAAGGCCTACTCCTGGAGCGAAACGGAATGCTTCGAAGCTCGTGTTTCGGCTGCACGAACTCCGAGAGGATTGGAAGAGACCTCATCTGAAAGGTGGATTCACAACGATCGAGTGTGTCAAACGTCAGCCCACTAGCTCAAACTTAAGGGTTCAAAAGTTCTGCCGAAATCACATAGGTCGTCATGTTTCAATTTAGTCAATAAAGGCCAACTACTGGAGCGAAACGGAATGCTACGACGCTCGTGTTTCAGCCGCACGACCTCCGAGAGGCTTGGAAGAGACCTCATCTGAAAGGTGGATTCACAACGATCGAGTGTGTCGAACGTCAGCCCACAAGCTCAAACTTAAGGGTTCAAAAGTTCTGCCGAAATCACAAAGGTCATCATGTGACAATTTAGTCAATAAAGGCCTACTCCTGGAGCGAAACGGAATGCTTCGAAGCTCGTGTTTCGGCTGCACGAACTCCGAGAGGATTGGAAGAGACCTCATCTGAAAGGTGGATTCACAACGATCGAGTGTGTCAAACGTCAGCCCACTAGCTCAAACTTAAGGGTTCAAAAGTTCTGCCGAAATCACATAGGTCGTCATGTTTCAATTTAGTCAATAAAGGCCAACTACTGGAGCGAAACGGAATGCTACGACGCTCGTGTTTCAGCCGCACGACCTCCGAGAGGCTTGGAAGAGACCTCATCTGAAAGGTGGATTCACAACGATCGAGTGTGTCGAACGTCAGCCCACAAGCTCAAACTTAAGGGTTCAAAAGTTCTGCCGAAATCACATAGGTCGTCATGTTACAATTTAGTCAATAAAGGACTAGTAATGGAGCGAAACGGAATGCTTCGACGCTCGTGTTTCGGTCGCACGACTTACGACAGGCTTGGAAGAGACCTCATCTGAAAGGTGGATTCACAACGATCGAGTGTGTCGAACGTCAGCCCACAATCTCAAACTTAAGGGTTCAAAAGTTCTGCCGAAATCATATCGGTCGTCATGTTACAATTTAGTCAATAAAGGCCTACGACTGGAGCGAAACGGAATGCTTCGACGCTTGTGTTTCGGCCGCACGACCTCCGAGAGGCTTGGAAGAGACCTCATCTGAAAGATGGATACACAACGATCGAGTGTGTCAAACGTCAGCCCACTAGCTCAAACTTAAGGGTTCAAAAGTTCTGCCGAAATCACATAGGTCGTCATGTTTCAATTTCGTCAATAAAGGCCTACTACTGGAGCGAAACGGAATGATTCGACGCTCGTGTTTCGGCCGCACGACCTCTGAGAAGCTTGGAAAAGACGTCATCTGAAAGGTGGATTTAAAACGATCGAGTGTCTCGAAGGTCAGCCTACTAGCTCAAACTTAAGGGTTCTAAAGTTCTGCCGAAATCACATAGGTCATCATGTGACAATTTAGTCAATAAAGGCCTACTACTGGAGCGAAACTGAATGCTTTGACAGTCGCCGCTCGGCCGCACGAACTCCGAGAGGATTGCAAGAGACCTCATCTGAAAGGTGGATTAAAAACGATCGAGTGTGTCGAATGTCAGTCTCCTAGCTCAAACTTAAAGGTTTAAAAGTTCTGCCGAAATCACAAAGGTCATCATGTGACAATTTAGTCAATAAAGGCCTACTCCTGGAGCGAAACGGAATGCTTCGACGCTCGTGTTTCAGCCGCACGACCTCCGAGAGGATTGGAAGAGACCTCATTTGAAAGGTGGATTCAAAACGATCGAGTGCGTCGAAGTCAGCCCACGAGCTCAAATTTAAGGGTTCAAAAGTTCTGCCGAAATCACATAGGTCGTCATGTTACAATTTAGTCAATATCGGCCTACTACTGGAGCGAAACGGAATGCTTCGACGCTCGTGTTTCGGCCGCACGACCTCCGAGAGGCTTGGAAGAGACCTCATCTGAAAGGTGGATTCACAACGATCGAGTGTGTCAAACGTCAGCCCACTAGTTCAAAATTAAGGGTTCAAACGTTGTTCCGAAATCACATAGGTCGTCATGTTTCAATTTAGTCAATAAAAGGCTTACTACTGGAGCGAAACGGAATGCTTCGCCGCTCGTGTTTCAGCCGCACGACCTCCGAGAGGCTTGGAAGAGACCTTATCTGAAAGGTGGATTCAAAACGATCGAGTGTGTCGAATGTTAGCCTACTAGCTCAAACTTAAGGGTTCTAAAGTTCTGCCGAAATCATATAGGTCGACATGTTACAATTTAGTCAATAAAGGCCTACGACTGGAGCGAAACTGAATGCTTTGACAGTCGCCGCTCGGCCGCACGAACTCCGAGAAGATTGCAAGAGACCTCATCTGAAAGGTGGATTCAAAAAGATCGAGTGTGTCGAATGTCAGTCTACTAGCTCAAACTTAAAGGTTCAAAAGTTCTGCCGAAATCACAAAGTTCATCATGTGACAATTTAGTCAATAAAGGCCTACTCCTGGAGCGAAACGGAATGCTTCGAAGCTCGTGTTTCGGCTGCACGAACTCCGAGAGGATTGGAAGAGACCTCATCTGAAAGGTGGATTCACAACGATCGAGTGTGTCGAACGTCAGCCCATAATCTCAAACTTAAGGGATCAAAAGTTCTGCCGAAATCACATAGGTCGTCATGTTACAATTTAGTCAAGAAAGGCCAACTACTGGAGCGAAACGGAATGCTTCGAAGCTCGTGTTTCGGCTGCACGAACTCCGAGAGGATTGGAAGAGACCTCATCTGAAAGGTGGATTCACAACGATCGAGTGTGTCGAACGTCAGCCCACTAGCTCAAACTTAAGGGTTCCAAAGTTCTGCCGAAATCACAAAAGTCGTCATGTTTCAATTTAGTCAATAAAGGCCTACTACTGGAGCGAAACGGAATGCTTCGATGCTCGTGTTTCAGCCGCACGACCTCCGAGAGGCTTGGAAGAGACCTCATCTGAAAGGTGGATTCACAACGATCGAGTGTGTCGAACGTCAGCCCACTAGTTCAAACTTAAGGGTTCAAAAGTTCTGCCGAAATCACATAGGTCGACATGTTACAATTTAGTCAATAAAGGCCTACGACTGGAGCGAAACTGAATGCTTTGACAGTCGCCGCTCGGCCGCACGAACTCCGAGAGGATTGCAAGAGACCTCATCTGAAAGGTGGATTCAAAACGATCGAGTGTGTCGAATGTCAGTCTACTAGCTCAAACTTAAAGGTTCAAAAGTTCTGCCGAAATCACAAAGGTCATCATGTGACAATTTAGTCAATAAAGGCCTACTCCTGGAGCGAAACTGAATGCTTCGAAGCTCGTGTTTCGGCTGCACGACCTCCGAGAGGCTTGGAAGAGACCTCATCTGAAAGGTGGATTCACAACGATCGAGTGTGTCGAACGTCAGCCCACAATCTCAAACGTAAGGGTTCAAAAGGTCTGCCGAAATCACATAGGTCGTCATGTTACAAATTAGTCAAGAAAGGCCTACTATTGGAGCGAAACGGAATGCTTCGAAGCTCGTGTTTCGGCTGCACGAACTCCGAGAGGTTGGAAGAGACCTCATCTGAAAGGTGGATTCACAACGATCGAGTGTGTCAAACGTCAGCCCACTAGCTCAAACTTAAGGGTTCAAAAGTTCTGCCAAAATCACATAGGTCGTCATGTTTCAATTTAGTCAATAAAGGCCAACTACTGGAGCGAAACGGAATGCTACGACGCTCGTGTTTCAGCCGCACGACCTCCGAGAGGCTTGGAAGAGACCTCATCTGAAAGGTGGATTCACAACGATCGAGTGTGTCGAACGTCAGCCCACAAGCTCAAACTTAAGGGTTCAAAAGTTCTGCCGAAATCACATAGGTCGTCATGTTACAATTTAGTCAATAAAGGACTAGTAATGGAGCGAAACGGAATGCTTCGACGCTCGTGTTTCGGTCGCACGACTTACGACAGGCTTGGAAGAGACCTCATCTGAAAGGTGGATTCACAACGATCGAGTGTGTCGAACGTCAGCCCACAATCTCAAACTTAAGGGTTCAAAAGTTCTGCCGAAATCATATCGGTCGTCATGTTACAATTTAGTCAATAAAGGCCTACGACTGGAGCGAAACGGAATGCTTCGACGCTTGTGTTTCGGCCGCACGACCTCCGAGAGGCTTGGAAGAGACCTCATCTGAAAGGTGGATTCACAACGATCGATTGTGTCGAACGTCAGCCCATAATCTCAAACTTAAGGGATCAAAAGTTCTGCCAAAATCACATAGGTCGTCATGTTTCAATTTCGTCAATAAAGGCCTACTACTGGAGCGAAATGGAATGATTCGACGCTCGTGTTTCGGCCGCACGACCTCCGAGAAGCTTGGAAAAGACATCATCTGAAAGGTGGATTCAAAACGATCGAGTGTCTCGAAGGTCAGCCTACTAGCTCAAACTTAAGGGTTCTAAAGTTCTGCCGAAATCACATAGGTCATCATGTGACAATTTAGTCAATAAAGGCCTACTACTGGAGCGAAACTGAATGCTTTGACAGTCGCCGCTCGGCCGCACGAACTCCGAGAGGATTGCAAGAGACCTCATCTGAAAGGTGGATTCAAAACGATCGAGTGTGTCGAATGTCAGTCTCCTAGCTCAAACTTAAAGGTTCAAAAGTTCTGCCGAAATCACAAAGGTCATCATGTTACAATTTAGTCAATATCGGCCTACTACTGGAGGGAAACGGAATGCTTCGACGCTCGTGTTTCGGCCGCACGACCTCCGAGAGGCTTGGAAGAGACCTCATCTGAAAGGTGGATTCACAACGATCGAGTGTGTCAAACGTCAGCCCACTAGTTCAAAATTAAGGGTTCAAAAGTTCTTCCGAAATCACATAGGTCGTCATGTTTCAATTTAGTCAATAAAGGCCTACTACTGGAGCGAAACGGAATGCTTCGACGCTCGTGTTTCAGCCGCACGACCTCCGAGAGGCTTGGAAGAGACCTCATCTGAAAGGTGGATTCAAAACGATCGAGTGTGTCGAATGTCAGCCTACTAGCTCAAACTTAAGGGTTCTAAAGTTCTGCCAAAATCACATAGGTCGACATGTTACAATTTAGTCAATAAAGGCCTACTACTGGAGCGAAACTGAATGCTTTGACAGTCGCCGCTCGGCCGCACGAACTCCGAGAGGCTTGGAAGAGACCTCATCTGAAAGGTGGATTCAAAACGATCGAGTGTGTCGAATGTCAGCCTACTAGCTCAAACTTAAGGGTTCTAAAGTTCTGCCGAAATCATATCGGTCGAAATGTTACAATTTAGTCAATAAAGGCCTACGACTGGAGCGAAACTGAATGCTTTGACAGTCGCCGCTCGGCCGCACGAACTCCGAGAGGATTGCAAGAGACCTCATCTGAAAGGTGGATTCAAAACGATCGAGTGTGTCGAATGTCAGTCTACTAGCTCAAACTTAAAGGTTCAAAAGTTCTGCCGAAATCACAAAGTTCATCATGTGACAATTTAGTCAATAAAGGCCTACTCCTGGAGCGAAACGGAATGCTTCGAAGCTCGTGTTTCGGCTGCACGACCTCCGACAGGCTTGGAAGAGACCTCATCTGAAAGGTGGATTCACAACGATCGAGTGTGTCAAACGTCAGCCCACTAGCTCAAACTTAAGGGTTCAAAGGTTCTGCCGAAATCACATAGGTCGTCATGTTTCAATTTAGTCAATAAAGGCCAACTACTGGAGCGAAACGGAATGCTTCGACGCTCGTGTTTCAGCCGCACGACCTCCGACAGGCTTGGAAGAGACCTCATCTGAAAGGTGGTTTCACAACGATCGAGTGTGTCGAACGTCAGCCCACAAGCTCAAACTTAAGGGTTCAAAAGTTCTGCCGAAATCACATAGGTCGTCATGTTACAATTTAGTCAATAAAGGACTAGTACTGGAGCGAAACGGAATGCTTCGACGCTCGTGTTTCGGTCGCACGACTTACGAGAGGCTTGGAAGAGACCTCATCTGAAAGGTGGATTCACAACGATCGAGTGTGTCGAACGTCAGCCCACAATCTCAAACTTAAGGGTTCAAAAGTTCTGCCGAAATCATATCGGTCGTCATGTTACAATTTAGTCAATAAAGGCCTACGACTGGAGCGAAACGGAATGCTTCGACGCTTGTGTTTCGGCCGCACGACCTCAGAGAGGCTTGGAAGAGACCTCATCTGAAAGGTGGATTCACAACGATCGAGTGTGTCGAACGTCAGCCCACTAGTTCAAACTTAAGGGTTCAAAAGTTCTGCCGAAATCACATAGGTCGACATGTTACAATTTAGTCAATAAAGGCCTACGACTGGAGCGAAACTGAATGCTTAGACAGTCGCCGCTCGGCCGCACGAACTCCGAGAGGATTGCAAGAGACCTCATCTGAAAGGTGGATTCAAAACGATCGAGTGTGTCGAATGTCAGTCTACTAGCTCAAACTTAATGGTTCAAAAGTTCTGCCGAAATCACAAAGGTCATCATGTGACAATTTAGTCAATAAAGGCCTACTCCTGGAGCGAAACGGAATGCTTCGAAGCTCGTGTTTCGGCTGCACGACCTCCGAGAGGCTTGGAAGAGACCTCATCTGAAAGGTGGATTCACAACGATCGAGTGTGTCGAACGTCAGCCCACAATCTCAAACTTAAAGGTTCAAAAGTTCTGCCGAAATCACAAAGTTCATCATGTGACAATTTAGTCAATAAAGGCCTACTCCTGGAGCGAAACGGAATGCTTCGAAGCTCGTGTTTCGGCTGCACGACCTCCGAGAGGCTTGGAAGAGACCTCATCTGAAAGGTGGATTCACAACGATCGAGTGTGTCAAACGTCAGCCCACTAGCTCAAACTTAAGGGTTCAAAGGTTCTGCCGAAATCACATAGGTCGTCATGTTTCAATTTAGTCAATAAAGGCCAACTACTGGAGCGAAACGGAATGCTTCGACGCTCGTGTTTCAGCCGCACGACCTCCGAGAGGCTTGGAAGAGACCTCATCTGAAAGGTGGTTTCACAACGATCGAGTGTGTCGAACGTCAGCCCACAAGCTCAAACTTAAGGGTTCAAAAGGTCTGCCGAAATCACATAGGTCGTCATGTTACAAATTAGTCAAGAAAGGCCTACTATTGGAGCGAAACGGAATGCTTCGAAGCTCGTGTTTCGGCTGCACGAACTCCGAGAGGATTGGAAGAGACCTCATCTGAAAGGTGGATTCACAACGATCGAGTGTTTCAAACGTCAGCCCACTAGCTCAAACTTAAGGGTTCAAAAGTTCTGCCAAAATCACATAGGTCGTCATGTTTCAATTTAGTCAATAAAGGCCAACTACTGGAGCGAAACGGAATGCTACGACGCTCGTGTTTCAGCCGCACGACCTCCGAGAGGCTTGGAAGAGACCTCATCTGAAAGGTGGATTCACAACGATCGAGTGTGTCGAACGTCAGCCCACAAGCTCAAACTTAAGGGTTCAAAAGTTCTGCCGAAATCACATAGGTCGTCATGTTACAATTTAGTCAATAAAGGACTAGTAATGGAGCGAAACGGAATGCTTCGACGCTCGTGTTTCGGTCGCACGACTTACGACAGGCTTGGAAGAGACCTCATCTGAAAGGTGGATTCACAACGATCGAGTGTGTCGAACGTCAGCCCACAATCTCAAACTTAAGGGTTCAAAAGTTCTGCCGAAATCATATCGGTCGTCATGTTACAATTTAGTCAATAAAGGCCTACGACTGGAGCGAAACGGAATGCTTCGACGCTTGTGTTTCGGCCGCACGACCTCCGAGAGGCTTGGAAGAGACCTCATCTGAAAGGTGGATTCACAACGATCGAGTGTGTCGAACGTCAGCCCATAATCTCAAACTTAAGCGATCAAAAGTTCTGCCGAAATCACATAGGTCGTCATGTTTCAATTTCGTCAATAAAGGCCTACTACTGGAGCGAAATGGAATGATTCGACGCTCGTGTTTCGGCCGCACGACCTCCGAGAAGCTTGGAAAAGACGTCATCTGAAAGGTGGATTCAAAACGATCGAGTGTCTCGAAGGTCAGCCTACTAGCTCAAACTTAAGGGTTCTAAAGTTCTGCCGAAATCACATAGGTCATCATGTGACAATTTAGTCAATAAAGGCCTACTACTGGAGCGAAACTGAATGCTTTGACAGTCGCCGCTCGGCCGCACGAACTCCGAGAGGATTGCAAGAGACCTCATCTGAAAGGTGGATTCAAAACGATCGAGTGTGTCGAATGTCAGTCTCCTAGCTCAAACTTAAAGGTTCAAAAGTTCTGCCGAAATCACAAAGGTCATCATGTTACAATTTAGTCAATATCGGCCTACTACTGGAGCGAAACGGAATGCTTCGACGCTCGTGTTTCGGCCGCACGACCTCCGAGAGGCTTGGAAGAGACCTCATCTGAAAGGTGGATTCACAACGATCGAGTGTGTCAAACGTCAGCCCACTAGTTCAAAATTAAGGGTTCAAACGTTCTTCCGAAATCACATAGGTCGTCATGTTTCAATTTAGTCAATAAAGGCCTACTACTGGAGCGAAACGGAATGCTTCGACGCTCGTGTTTCAGCCGCACGACCTCCGAGAGGCTTGGAAGAGACCTCATCTGAAAGGTGGATTCAAAACGATCGAGTGTGTCGAATGTCAGCCTACTAGCTCAAACTTAAGGGTTCTAAAGTTCTGCCAAAATCACATAGGTCGACATGTTACAATTTAGTCAATGAAGGCCTACTACTGGAGCGAAACTGAATGCTTTGACAGTCGCCGCTCGGCCGCACGAACTCCGAGAGGCTTGGAAGAGACCTCATCTGAAAGGTGGATTCAAAACGATCGAGTGTGTCGAATGTCAGCCTACTAGCTCAAACTTAAGGGTTCTAAAGTTCTGCCGAAATCATATAGGTCGACATGTTACAATTTAGTCAATAAAGGCCTACGACTGGAGCGAAACTGAATGCTTTGACAGTCGCCGCTCGGCCGCACGAACTCCGAGAGGATTGCAAGAGACCTCATCTGAAAGGTGGATTCAAAACGATCGAGTGTGTCGAATGTCAGTCTACTAGCTCAAACTTAAAGGTTCAAAAGTTCTGCCAAAATCACAAAGTTCATCATGTGACAATTTAGTCAATAAAGCCCTACTCCTGGAGCGAAACGGAATGCTTCGAAGCTCGTGTTTCGGCTGCACGACCTCCGAGAGGCTTGGAAGAGACCTCATCTGAAAGGTGGATTCACAACGATCGAGTGTGTCAAACGTCAGCCCACTAGCTCAAACTTAAGGGTTCAAAGGTTCTGCCGAAATCACATAGGTCGTCATGTTTCAATTTAGTCAATAAAGGCCAACTACTGGAGCGAAACGGAATGCTTCGACGCTCGTGTTTCAGCCGCACGACCTCCGAGAGGTTTGGAAGAGACCTCATCTGAAAGGTGGTTTCACAACGATCGAGTGTGTCGAACGTCAGCCCACAAGCTCAAACTTAAGGGTTCAAAAGTTCTGCCGAAATCACATAGGTCGTCATGTTACAATTTAGTCAATAAAGGACTAGTACTGGAGCGAAACGGAATGCTTCGACGCTCGTGTTTCGGTCGCACGACTTACGAGAGGCTTGGAAGAGACCTCATCTGAAAGGTGGATTCACAACGATCGAGTGTGTCGAACGTCAGCCCACAATCTCAAACTTAAGGGTTCAAAAGTTCTGCCGAAATCATATCGGTCGTCATGTTTCAATTTAGTCAATAAAGGCCTACTACTGGAGCGAAATGGAATGATTCGACGCTCGTGTTTCGGCCGCACGACCTCCGAGAAGCTTGGAAAAGACGTCATCTGAAAGGTGGATTCAAAACGATCGAGTGTCTCGAAGGTCAGCCTACTAGCTCAAACTTAAGGGTTCTAAAGTTCTGCCGAAATCACATAGGTCATCATGTGACAATTTAGTCAATAAAGGCCTACTACTGGAGCGAAACTGAATGCTTTGACAGTCGCCGCTCGGCCGCACGAACTCCGAGAGGATTGCAAGAGACCTCATCTGAAAGGTGGATTCAAAACGATCGAGTGTGTCGAATGTCAGTCTCCTAGCTCAAACTTAAAGGTTCAAAAGTTCTGCCGAAATCACAAAGGTCATCATGTTACAATTTAGTCAATATCGGCCTACTACTGGAGCGAAACGGAATGCTTCGACGCTCGTGTTTCGGCCGCACGACCTCCGAGAGGCTTGGAAGAGACCTCATCTGAAAGCTGGATTCACAACGATCGAGTGTGTCAAACGTCAGCCCACTAGTTCAAAATTAAGGGTTCAAACGTTCTTCCGAAATCACATAGGTCGTCATGTTTCAATTTAGTCAATAAAGGCCTACTACTGGAGCGAAACGGAATGCTTCGACGCTCGTGTTTCAGCCGCACGACCTCCGAGAGGCTTGGAAGAGACCTCATCTGAAAGGTGGATTCAAAACGATCGAGTGTGTCGAATGTCAGCCTACTAGCTCAAACTTAAGGGTTCTAAAGTTCTGCCAAAATCACATAGGTCGACATGTTACAATTTAGTCAATAAAGGCCTACTACTGGAGCGAAACTGAATGCTTTGACAGTCGCCGCTCGGCCGCACGAACTCCGAGAGGCTTGGAAGAGACCTCATCTGAAAGGTGGATTCAAAACGATCGAGTGTGTCGAATGTCAGCCTACTAGCTCAAACTTAAGGGTTCTAAAGTTCTGCCGAAATCATATAGGTCGACATGTTACAATTTAGTCAATAAAGGCCTACGACTGGAGCGAAACTGAATGCTTTGACAGTCGCCGCTCGGCCGCACGAACTCCGAGAGGATTGCAAGAGACCTCATCTGAAAGGTGGATTCAAAACGATCGAGTGTGTCGAATGTCAGTCTACTAGCTCAAACTTAAAGGTTCAAAAGTTCTGCCGAAATCACAAAGTTCATCATGTGACAATTTAGTCAATAAAGGCCTACTCCTGGAGCGAAACGGAATGCTTCGAAGCTCGTGTTTCGGCTGCACGACCTCCGAGAGGCTTGGAAGAGACCTCATCTGAAAGGTGGATTCACAACGATCGAGTGTGTCAAACGTCAGCCCACTAGCTCAAACTTAAGGGTTCAAAGGTTCTGCCGAAATCACATAGGTCGTCATGTTTCAATTTAGTCAATAAAGGCCAACTACTGGAGCGAAACGGAATGCTTCGACGCTCGTGTTTCAGCCGCACGACCTCCGAGAGGTTTGGAAGAGACCTCATCTGAAAGGTGGTTTCACAACGATTGAGTGTGTCGAACGTCAGCCCACAAGCTCAAACTTAAGGGTTCAAAAGTTCTGCCGAAATCACATAGGTCGTCATGTTACAATTTAGTCAATAAAGGACTAGTACTGGAGCGAAACGGAATGCTTCGACGCTCGTGTTTCGGTCGCACGACTTACGAGAGGCTTGGAAGAGACCTCATCTGAAAGGTGGATTCACAACGATCGAGTGTGTCGAACGTCAGCCCACAATCTCAAACTTAAGGGTTCAAAAGTTCTGCCGAAATCATATCGGTCGTCATGTTACAATTTAGTCAATAAAGGCCTACGACTGGAGCGAAACGGAATGCTTCGACGCTTGTGTTTCGGCCGCACGACCTCAGAGAGGCTTGGAAGAGACCTCATCTGAAAGGTGGATTCACAAGGATCGAGTGTGTCGAATGTCAGCCCACAATCTCAAACGTAAGGGTTCATAGGTTCTGCCGAAATCACATAGGTCGTCATGTTACAATTTAGTCAAGAAAGGCCTACTATTGGAGCGAAACCGAATGCTTCGAAGCTCGTGTTTCGGCTGCACGAACTCCGAGAGGATTGGAAGAGACCTCATCTGAAAGGTGGATTCACAACGATCGAGTGTGTCGAACGTCAGCCCACAATCTCAAACTTAAGGGTTCAACAGTTCTGCCGAAATCATATCGGTCGTCATGTTACAATTTAGTCAATAAAGGCCTACGACTGGAGCGAAACGGAATGCTTCGACGCTTGTGTTTCGGCCGCACGACCTCCGAGAGGCTTGGAAGAGACCTCATCTGAAAGGTGGATTCACAACGATCGAGTGTGTCGAACTTCAGCCCATAATCTCAAACTTAAGGGATCAAAAGTTCTGCCGAAATCACATAGGTCGTCATGTTACAATTTAGTCAAGAAAGGCCAACTACTGGAGCGAAACGGAATGCTTCGAAGCTCGTGTTTCGGCTGCACGAACTCCGAGAGGATTGGAAGAGACCTCATCTGAAAGGTGGATTCACAACGATCGAGTGTGTCGAACGTCAGCCCACTAGCTCAAACTTAAGGGTTCCAAAGTTCTGCCGAAATCACAAAAGTCGTCATGTTTCAATTTAGTCAATAAAGGCCTACTACTGGAGCGAAACGGAATGCTTCGATGCTCGTGTTTCAGCCGCACGACCTCCGAGAGGCTTGGAAGAGACCTCATCTGAAAGGTGGATTCACAACGATCGAGTGTGTCGAACGTCAGCCCACTAGTTCAAACTTAAGGGTTCAAAAGTTCTGCCGAAATCACATAGGTCGACATGTTACAATTTAGTCAATAACGGCCTACGACTGGAGCGAAACTGAATGCTTTGACAGTCGCCGCTCGGCCGCACGAACTCCGAGAGGATTGCAAGAGACCTCATCTGAAAGGTGGATTCAAAACGATCGAGTGTGTCGAATGTCAGTCTACTAGCTCAAACTTAAAGGTTCAAAAGTTCTGCCGAAATCACAAAGGTCATCATGTGACAATTTAGTCAATAAAGGCCTACTCCTGGAGCGAAACGGAATCCTTCGAAGCTCGTGTTTCGGCTGCACGACCTCCGAGAGGCTTGGAAGAGACCTCATCTGAAAGGTGGATTCACAACGATCGAGTGTGTCGAACGTCAGCCCACAATCTCAAACTTAAGGGTTCAAAAGTTCTGCCGAAATCACATAGGTCGTCATGTTACAATTTAGTCAAGAAAGGCCTACTATTGGAGCGAAACGGAATGCTTCGAAGCTCGTGTTTCGGCTGCACGAACTCCGAGAGGATTGGAAGAGACCTCATCTGAAAGGTGGATTCACAACGATCGAGTGTGTCAAACGTCACCCCACTAGCTCAAACTTAAGGGTTCAAAAGTTCTGCTGAAATCACATAGGTCGTCATGTTTCAATTTAGTCAATAAAGGCCAACTACTGGAGCGAAACGGAATGCTTCGACGCTTGTGTTTCGGCCGCACGACCTCAGAGAGGCTTGGAAGAGACCTCATCTGAAAGGTGGATTCACAACGATCGAGTGTGTCGAATGTCAGCCCACAATCTCAAACGTAAGGGTTCATAGGTTCTGCCGAAATCACATAGGTCGTCATGTTACAATTTAGTCAAGAAAGGCCTACTATTGGAGCGAAACCGAATGCTTCGAAGCTCGTGTTTCGGCTGCACGAACTCCGAGAGGATTGGAAGAGACCTCATCTGAAAGGTGGATTCACAACGATCGAGTGTGTCGAACGTCAGCCCACAATCTCAAACTTAAGGGTTCAACAGTTCTGCCGAAATCATATCGGTCGTCATGTTACAATTTAGTCAATAAAGGCCTACGACTGGAGCGAAACGGAATGCTTCGACGCTTGTGTTTCGGCCGCACGACCTCCGAGAGGCTTGGAAGAGACCTCATCTGAAAGGTGGATTCACAACGATCGAGTGTGTCGAACGTCAGCCCACAAGCTCAAACTTAAGGGTTCAAAAGTTCTGCCGAAATCACATAGGTCGTCATGTTACAATTTAGTCAATAAAGGACTAGTAATGGAGCGAAACGGAATGCTTCGACGCTCGTGTTTCGGTCGCACGACTTACGACAGGCTTGGAAGAGACCTCATCTGAAAGGTGGATTCACAACGATCGAGTGTGTCGAACGTCAGCCCACAATCTCAAACTTAAGGGTTCAAAAGTTCTGCCGAAATCATATCGGTCGTCATGTTACAATTTAGTCAATAAAGGCCTACGACTGGAGCGAAACGGAATGCTTCGACGCTTGTGTTTCGGCCGCACGACCTCAGAGAGGCTTGGAAGAGACCTCATCTGAAAGGTGGATTCACAACGATCGAGTGTGTCGAATGTCAGCCCACAATCTCAAACTTAAGGGTTCAAAGGTTCTGCCGAAATCACATAGGTCGTCATGTTACAATTTAGTCAAGAAAGGCCTACTATTGGAGCGAAACCGAATGCTTCGAAGCTCGTGTTTCGGCTGCACGAACTCCGAGAGGATTGGAAGAGACCTCATCTGAACGGTGGATTCACAACGATCGAGTGTGTCGAACGTCACCCCACAATCTCAAACTTAAGGGTTCAAAAGTTCTGCCGAAATCATATCGGTCGTCATGTTACAATTTAGTCAATAAAGGCCTACGACTGGAGCGAAACGGAATGCTTCGACGCTTGTGTTTCGGCCGCACGACCTCCGAGAGGCTTGGAAGAGACCTCATCTGAAAGGTGGATTCACAACGATCGAGTGTGTCGAACGTCAGCCCATAATCTCAAACTTAAGGGATCAAAAGTTCTGCCGAAATCACATAGGTCGTCATGTTACAATTTAGTCAAGAAAGGCCAACTACTGGAGCGAAACGGAATGCTTCGAAGCTCGTGTTTCGGCTGCACGAACTCCGAGAGGATTGGAAGAGACCTCATCTGAAAGGTGGATTCACAACGATCGAGTGTGTCGAACGTCAGCCCACTAGCTCAAACTTAAGGGTTCCAAAGATCTGCCGAAATCACAAAAGTCGTCATGTTTCAATTTAGTCAATAAAGGCCTACTACTGGAGCGAAACGGAATGCTTCGATGCTCGTGTTTCAGCCGCACGACCTCCGAGAGGCTTGGAAGAGACCTCATCTGAAAGGTGGATTCACAACGATCGAGTGTGTCGAACGTCAGCCCACTAGTTCAAACTTAAGGGTTCAAAAGTTCTGCCGAAATCACATAGGTCGACATGTTACAATTTAGTCAATAAAGGCCTACGACTGGAGCGAAACTGAATGCTTTGACAGTCGCCGCTCGGCCGCACGAACTCCGAGAGGATTGCAAGAGACCTCATCTGAAAGGTGGATTCAAAACGATCGAGTGTGTCGAATGTCAGTCTACTAGCTCAAACTTAAAGGTTCAAAAGTTCTGCCGAAATCACAAAGGTCATCATGTGACAATTTAGTCAATAAAGGCCTACTCCTGGAGCAAAACGGAATGCTTCGAAGCTCGTGTTTCGGCTGCACGACCTCCGAGAGGCTTGGAAGAGACCTCATCTGAAAGGTGGATTCACAACGATCGAGTGTGTCGAACGTCAGCCCACAATCTCAAACTTAAGGGTTCAAAGGTTCTGCCGAAATCACATAGGTCGTCATGTTACAATTTAGTCAAGAAAGGCCTACTATTGGAGCGAAACGGAATGCTTCGAAGCTCGTGTTTCGGCTGCACGAACTCCGAGAGGATTGGAAGAGACCTCATCTGAAAGGTGGATTCACAACGATCGAGTGTGTCAAACGTCAGCCCACTAGCTCAAACTTAAGGGTTCAAAAGTTCTGCCGAAATCACATAGGTCGTCATGTTTCAATTTAGTCAATAAAGGCCAACTACTGGAGCGAAACGGAATGCTACGACGCTCGTGTTTCAGCCGCACGACCTCCGAGAGGCTTGAAAGAGACCTCATCTGAAAGGTGGATTCACAACGATCGAGTGTGTCGAACGTCAGCCCACAAGCTCAAACTTAAGGGTTCAAAAGTTCTGCCGAAATCACATAGGTCGACATGTTACAATTTAGTCAATAAAGGCCTACGACTGGAGCGAAACTGAATGCTTTGACAGTCGCCGCTCGGCCGCACGAACTCCGAGAGGATTGCAAGAGACCACATCTGAAAGGTGGATACAAAACGATCGAGTGTGTCGAATGTCAGTCTACTAGCTCAAACTTAAAGGTTCAAAAGTTCTGCCGAAATCACAAAGGTCATCATGTGACAATTTAGTCAATAAAGGCCTACTCCTGGAGCGAAACGGAATGCTTCGAAGCTCGTGTTTCGGCTGCACGAACTCCGAGAGGATTGGAAGAGACCTCATCTGAAAGGTGGATTCACAACGATCGAGTGTGTCAAACGTCAGCCCACTAGCTCAAACTTAAGGGTTCAAAAGTTCTGCCGAAATCACATAGGTCGTCATGTTTCAATTTAGTCAATAAAGGCCAACTACTGGAGCGAAACGGAATGCTACGACGCTCGTGTTTCAGCCGCACGACCTCCGAGAGGCTTGGAAGAGACCTCATCTGAAAGGTGGATTCACAACGATCGAGTGTGTCGAACGTCAGCCCACAAGCTCAAACTTAAGGGTTCAAAAGTTCTGCCGAAATCACAAAGGTCATCATGTGACAATTTAGTCAATAAAGGCCTACTCCTGGAGCGAAACGGAATGCTTCGAAGCTCGTGTTTCGGCTGCACGAACTCCGAGAGGATTGGAAGAGACCTCATCTGAAAGGTGGATTCACAACGATCGAGTGTGTCAAACGTCAGCCCACTAGCTCAAACTTAAGGGTTCAAAAGTTCTGCCGAAATCACATAGGTCGTCATGTTTCAATTTAGTCAATAAAGGCCAACTACTGGAGCGAAACGGAATGCTACGACGCTCGTGTTTCAGCCGCACGACCTCCGAGAGGCTTGGAAGAGACCTCATCTGAAAGGTGGATTCACAACGATCGAGTGTGTCGAACGTCAGCCCACAAGCTCAAACTTAAGGGTTCAAAAGTTCTGCCGAAATCACATAGGTCGTCATGTTACAATTTAGTCAATAAAGGACTAGTAATGGAGCGAAACGGAATGCTTCGACGCTCGTGTTTCGGTCGCACGACTTACGACAGGCTTGGAAGAGACCTCATCTGAAAGGTGGATTCACAACGATCGAGTGTGTCGAACGTCAGCCCACAATCTCAAACTTAAGGGTTCAAAAGTTCTGCCGAAATCATATCGGTCGTCATGTTACAATTTAGTCAATAAAGGCCTACGACTGGAGCGAAACGGAATGCTTCGACGCTTGTGTTTCGGCCGCACGACCTCCGAGAGGCTTGGAAGAGACCTCATCTGAAAGATGGATTCACAACGATCGAGTGTGTCAAACGTCAGCCCACTAGCTCAAACTTAAGGGTTCAAAAGTTCTGCCGAAATCACATAGGTCGTCATGTTTCAATTTCGTCAATAAAGGCCTACTACTGGAGCGAAACGGAATGATTCGACGCTCGTGTTTCGGCCGCACGACCTCTGAGAAGCTTGGAAAAGACGTCATCTGAAAGGTGGATTTAAAACGATCGAGTGTCTCGAAGGTCAGCCTACTAGCTCAAACTTAAGGGTTCTAAAGTTCTGCCGAAATCACATAGGTCATCATGTGACAATTTAGTCAATAAAGGCCTACTACTGGAGCGAAACTGAATGCTTTGACAGTCGCCGCTCGGCCGCACGAACTCCGAGAGGATTGCAAGAGACCTCATCTGAAAGGTGGATTAAAAACGATCGAGTGTGTCGAATGTCAGTCTCCTAGCTCAAACTTAAAGGTTTAAAAGTTCTGCCGAAATCACAAAGGTCATCATGTGACAATTTAGTCAATAAAGGCCTACTCCTGGAGCGAAACGGAATGCTTCGACGCTCGTGTTTCAGCCGCACGACCTCCGAGAGGATTGGAAGAGACCTCATTTGAAAGGTGGATTCAAAACGATCGAGTGCGTCGAAGTCAGCCCACGAGCTCAAATTTAAGGGTTCAAAAGTTCTGCCGAAATCACATAGGTCGTCATGTTACAATTTAGTCAATATCGGCCTACTACTGGAGCGAAACGGAATGCTTCGACGCTCGTGTTTCGGCCGCACGACCTCCGAGAGGCTTGGAAGAGACCTCATCTGAAAGGTGGATTCACAACGATCGAGTGTGTCAAACGTCAGCCCACTAGTTCAAAATTAAGGGTTCAAACGTTGTTCCGAAATCACATAGGTCGTCATGTTTCAATTTAGTCAATAAAAGGCCTACTACTGGAGCGAAACGGAATGCTTCGACGCTCGTGTTTCAGCCGCACGACCTCCGAGAGGCTTGGAAGAGACCTTATCTGAAAGGTGGATTCAAAACGATCGAGTGTGTCGAATGTTAGCCTACTAGCTCAAACTTAAGGGTTCTAAAGTTCTGCCGAAATCATATAGGTCGACATGTTACAATTTAGTCAATAAAGGCCTACGACTGGAGCGAAACTGAATGCTTTGACAGTCGCCGCTCGGCCGCACGAACTCCGAGAGGATTGCAAGAGACCTCATCTGAAAGGTGGATTCAAAAAGATCGAGTGTGTCGAATGTCAGTCTACTAGCTCAAACTTAAAGGTTCAAAAGTTCTGCCGAAATCACAAAGTTCATCATGTGACAATTTAGTCAATAAAGGCCTACTCCTGGAGCGAAACGGAATGCTTCGAAGCTCGTGTTTCGGCTGCACGACCTCCGAGAGGCTTGGAAGAGACCTCATCTGAAAGGTGGATTCACAACGATCGAGTGTGTCAAACGTCAGCCCACTAGCTCAAACTTAAGGGTTCAAAGGTTCTGCCGAAATCACATAGGTCGTCATGTTTCAATTTAGTCAATAAAGGCCAACTACTGGAGCGAAACGGAATGCTTCGACGCTCGTGTTTCAGCCGCACGACCTCCGAGAGGCTTGGAAGAGACCTCATCTGAAAGGTGGTTTCACAACGATCGAGTGTGTCGAACGTCAGCCCACAAGCTCAAACTTAAGGGTTCAAAAGTTCTGCCGAAATCACATAGGTCGTCATGTTACAATTTAGTCAATAAAGGACTAGTACTGGAGCGAAACGGAATGCTTCGACGCTCGTGTTTCGGTCGCACGACTTACGAGAGGCTTGGAAGAGACCTCATCTGAAAGGTGGATTCACAACGATCGAGTGTATCGAACGTCAGCCCACAATCTCAAACTTAAGGGTTCAAAAGTTCTGCCGAAATCATATCGGTCGTCATGTTACAATTTAGTCAATAAAGGCCTACGACTGGAGCGAAACGGAATGCTTCGACGCTTGTGTTTCGGCCGCACGACCTCAGAGAGGCTTGGAAGAGACCTCATCTGAAAGGTGGATTCACAACGATCGAGTGTGTCGAATGTCAGCCCACAATCTCAAACTTAAGGGTTCAAAGGTTCTGCCGAAATCACATAGGTCGTCATGTTACAATTTAGTCAAGAAAGGCCTACTATTGGAGCGAAACCGAATGCTTCGAAGCTCGTGTTTCGGCTGCACGAACTCCGAGAGGATTGGAAGAGACCTCATCTGAAAGGTGGATTCACAACGATCGAGTGTGTCGAACGTCAGCCCACAATCTCAAACTTAAGGGTTCAAAAGTTCTGCCGAAATCATATCGGTCGTCATGTTACAATTTAGTCAATAAAGGCCTACGACTGGAGCGAAACGGAATGCTTCAACGCTTGTGTTTCGGCCGCACGACCTCCGAGAGGCTTGGAAGAGACCTCATCTGAAAGGTGGATTCACAACGATCGAGTGTGTCGAACTTCAGCCCATAATCTCAAACTTAAGTGATCAAAAGTTCTGCCGAAATCACATAGGTCGTCATGTTACAATTTAGTCAAGAAAGGCCAACTACTGGAGCGAAACGGAATGCTTCGAAGCTCGTGTTTCGGCTGCACGAACTCCGAGAGGATTGGAAGAGACCTCATCTGAAAGGTGGATTCACAACGATCGAGTGTGTCGAACGTCAGCCCACTAGCTCAAACTTAAGGGTTCCAAATTTCTGCCGAAATCACAAAAGTCGTCATGTTTCAATTGAGTCAATAAAGGCCTACTACTGGAGCGAAACGGAATGCTTCGATGCTCGAGTTTCAGCCGCACGACCTCCGAGAGGCTTGGAAGAGACCTCAACTGAAAGGTGGATTCACAACGATCGAGTGTGTCGAACGTCAGCCCACTAGTTCAAACTTAAGGGTTCAAAAGTTCTGCCGAAATCACATAGGTCGACATGTTACAATTTAGTCAATAAAGGCCTACGACTGGAGCGAAACTGAATGCTTTGACAGTCGCCGCTCGGCCGTACGAACTCCGAGAGGATTGCAAGAGACCTCATCTGAAAGGTGGATTCAAAACGATCGAGTGTGTCGAATGTCAGTCTACTAGCTCAAACTTAAAGGTTCAAAAGTTCTGCCGAAATCACAAAGGTCATCATGTGACAATTTAGTCAATAAAGGCCTACTCCTGGAGCGAAACGGAATGCTTCGAAGTTCGTGTTTCGGCTGCACGACCTCCGAGAGGCTTGGAAGAGACCTCATCTGAAAGGTGGATTCACAACGATCGAGTGTGTCGAACGTCAGCCCACAATATCAAACTTAAGGGTTCAAAAGTTCTGCCGAAATCACATAGGTCGTCATGTTACAATTTAGTCAAGAAAGGCCTACTATTGGAGCGAAACGGAATGCTTCGAAGCTCGTGTTTCGGCTGCACGAACTCCGAGAGGATTGGAAGAGACCTCATCTGAAAGGTGGATTCACAACGATCGAGTGTGTCAAACGTCAGCCCACTAGCTCAAACTTAAGGGTTCAAAAGTTCTGCCGAAATCACATAGGTCGTCATGTTTCAATTTAGTCAATAAAGGCCAACTACTGGAGCGAAACGGAATGCTACGACGCTCGTGTTTCAGCCGCACGACCTCCGAGAGGCTTGGAAGAGACTTCATCTGAAAGGTGGATTCACAACAATCGAGTGTGTCGAACGTCAGCCCACAAGCTCAAACTTAAGGGTTCAAAAGTTCTGCCGAAATCACATAGGTCATCATGTTACAATTTAGTCAATAAAGGACTAGTAATGGAGCGAAACGGAATGCTTCGACGCTCGTGTTTCGGTCGCACGACTTACGACAGGCTTGGAAGAGACCTCATCTGAAAGGTGGATTCACAACGATCGAGTGTGTCGAACGTCAGCCCACAATCTCAAACTTAAGGGTTCAAAAGTTCTGCCGAAATCATATCGGTCGTCATGTTACAATTTAGTCAATAAAGGCCTACGACTGGAGCGAAACGGAATGCTTCGACGCTTGTGTTTCGGCCGCACGACCTCAGAGAGGCTTGGAAGAGACCTCATCTGAAAGGTGGATTCACAACGATCGAGTGTGTCGAATGTCAGCCCACAATCTCAAACTTAAGGGTTCAAAGGTTCTGCCAAAATCACATAGGTCGTCATGTTACAATTTAGTCAAGAAAGGCCTACTATTGGAGCGAAACCGAATGCTTCGAAGCTCGTGTTTCGGCTGCACGAACTCCGAGAGGATTGGAAGAGACCTCATCTGAACGGTGGATTCACAACGATCGAGTGTGTCGAATGTCAGCCCACAATCTCAAACTTAAGGGTTCAAAAGTTCTGCCGAAATCATATCGGTCGTCATGTTACAATTTAGTCAATAAAGGCCTACGACTGGAGCGAAACGGAATGCTTCGACGCTTGTGTTTCGGCCGCACGACCTCCGAGAGGCTTGGAAGAGACCTCATCTGAAAGGTGGATTCACAACGATCGAGTGTGTCGAACGTCAGCCCATAATCTCAAACTTAAGGGATCAAAAGTTCTGCCGAAATCACATTGGTCGTCATGTTACAATTTAGTCAAGAAAGGCCAACTACTGGAGCGAAACGGAATGCTTCGAAGCTCGTGTTTCGGCTGCACGAACTCCGAGAGGATTGGAAGAGACCTCATCTGAAAGGTGGATTCACAACGATCGAGTGTGTCGAACGTCAGCCCACTAGCTCAAACTTAAGGGTTCCAAAGTTCTGCCGAAATCACAAAAGTCGTCATGTTTCAATTTAGTCAATAAAGGCCTACTACTGGAGCGAAACGGAATGCTTCGATGCTCGTGTTTCAGCCGCACGACCTCCGAGAGGCTTGGAAGAGACCTCATCTGAAAGGTGGATTCACAACGATCGAGTGTGTCGAACGTCAGCCCACTAGTTCAAACTTAAGGGTTCAAAAGTTCTGCCGAAATCACATAGGTCGACATGTTACAATTTAGTCAATAAAGGCCTACGACTGGAGCGAAACTGAATGCTTTGACAGTCGCCGCTCGGCCGCACGAACTCCGAGAGGATTGCAAGAGACCTCATCTGAGAGGTGGATTCAAAACGATCGAGTGTGTCGAATGTCAGTCTACTAGCTCAAACTTAAGGGTTCAAAAGTTCTGCCGAAATCACATAGGTCGTCATGTTACAATTTAGTCAAGAAAGGCCTACTATTGGAGCGAAACGGAATGCTTCGAAGCTCGTGTTTCGGCTGCACGAACTCCGAGAGGATTGGAAGAGACCTCATCTGAAAGGTGGATTCACAACGATCGAGTGTGTCAAACGTCAGCCCACTAGCTCAAACTTAAGGGTTCAAAAGTTCTGCCGAAATCACATAGGTCGTCATGTTTCAATTTAGTCAATAAAGGCCAACTACTGGAGCGAAACGGAATGCTACGACGCTCGTGTTTCAGCCGCACGACCTCCGAGAGGCTTGGAAGAGACTTCATCTGAAAGGTGGATTCACAACAATCGAGTGTGTCGAACGTCAGCCCACAAGCTCAAACTTAAGGGTTCAAAAGTTCTGCCGAAATCACATAGGTCATCATGTTACAATTTAGTCAATAAAGGACTAGTAATGGAGCGAAACGGAATGCTTCGACGCTCGTGTTTCGGTCGCACGACTTACGACAGGCTTGGAAGAGACCTCATCTGAAAGGTGGATTCACAACGATCGAGTGTGTCGAACGTCAGCCCACAATCTCAAACTTAAGGGTTCAAAAGTTCTGCCGAAATCATATCGGTCGTCATGTTACAATTTAGTCAATAAAGGCCTACGACTGGAGCGAAACGGAATGCTTCGACGCTTGTGTTTCGGCCGCACGACCTCAGAGAGGCTTGGAAGAGACCTCATCTGAAAGGTGGATTCACAACGATCGAGTGTGTCGAATGTCAGCCCACAATCTCAAACTTAAGGGTTCAAAGGTTCTGCCAAAATCACATAGGTCGTCATGTTACAATTTAGTCAAGAAAGGCCTACTATTGGAGCGAAACCGAATGCTTCGAAGCTCGTGTTTCGGCTGCACGAACTCCGAGAGGATTGGAAGAGACCTCATCTGAACGGTGGATTCACAACGATCGAGTGTGTCGAATGTCAGCCCACAATCTCAAACTTAAGGGTTCAAAAGTTCTGCCGAAATCATATCGGTCGTCATGTTACAATTTAGTCAATAAAGGCCTACGACTGGAGCGAAACGGAATGCTTCGACGCTTGTGTTTCGGCCGCACGACCTCCGAGAGGCTTGGAAGAGACCTCATCTGAAAGGTGGATTCACAACGATCGAGTGTGTCGAACGTCAGCCCATAATCTCAAACTTAAGGGATCAAAAGTTCTGCCGAAATCACATTGGTCGTCATGTTACAATTTAGTCAAGAAAGGCCAACTACTGGAGCGAAACGGAATGCTTCGAAGCTCGTGTTTCGGCTGCACGAACTCCGAGAGGATTGGAAGAGACCTCATCTGAAAGGTGGATTCACAACGATCGAGTGTGTCGAACGTCAGCCCACTAGCTCAAACTTAAGGGTTCCAAAGTTCTGCCGAAATCACAAAAGTCGTCATGTTTCAATTTAGTCAATAAAGGCCTACTACTGGAGCGAAACGGAATGCTTCGATGCTCGTGTTTCAGCCGCACGACCTCCGAGAGGCTTGGAAGAGACCTCATCTGAAAGGTGGATTCACAACGATCGAGTGTGTCGAACGTCAGCCCACTAGTTCAAACTTAAGGGTTCAAAAGTTCTGCCGAAATCACATAGGTCGACATGTTACAATTTAGTCAATAAAGGCCTACGACTGGAGCGAAACTGAATGCTTTGACAGTCGCCGCTCGGCCGCACGAACTCCGAGAGGATTGCAAGAGACCTCATCTGAGAGGTGGATTCAAAACGATCGAGTGTGTCGAATGTCAGTCTACTAGCTCAAACTTAAAGGTTCAAAAGTTCTGCCGAAATCACAAAGGTCATCATGTGACAATTTAGTCAATAAAGGCCTACTCCTGGAGCGAAACGGAATGCTTCGAAGCTCGTGTTTCGGCTGCACGACCTCCGAGAGGCTTGGAAGAGACCTCATCTGAAAGGTGGATTCACAACGATCGAGTGTGTCGAACGTCAGCCCACAATCTCAAACTTAAGGGTTCAAAAGTTCTGCCGAAATCACATAGGTCGTCATGTTACAATTTAGTCAAGAAAGGCCTACTATTGGAGCGAAACGGAATGCTTCGAAGCTCGTGTTTCGGCTGCACGAACTCCGAGAGGATTGGAAGAGACCTCATCTGAAAGGTGGATTCACAACGATCGAGTGTGTCAAACGTCAGCCCACTAGCTCAAACTTAAGGGTTCAAAAGTTCTGCCGAAATCACATAGGTCGTCATGTTTCAATTTAGTCAATAAAGGCCAACTACTGGAGCGAAACGGAATGCTACGACGCTCGTGTTTCAGCCGCACGACCTCCGAGAGGCTTGGAAGAGACCTCATCTGAAAGGTGGATTCACAACGATCGAGTGTGTCGAACTTCAGCCCATAATCTCAAACTTAAGTGATCAAAAGTTCTGCCGAAATCACATAGGTCGTCATGTTACAATTTAGTCAAGAAAGGCCAACTACTGGAGCGAAACGGAATGCTTCGAAGCTCGTGTTTCGGCTGCACGAACTCCGAGAGGATTGGAAGAGACCTCATCTGAAAGGTGGATTCACAACGATCGAGTGTGTCGAACGTCAGCCCACTAGCTCAAACTTAAGGGTTCCAAAGTTCTGCCGAAATCACAAAAGTCGTCATGTTTCAATTGAGTCAATAAAGGCCTACTACTGGAGCGAAACGGAATGCTTCGATGCTCGAGTTTCAGCCGCACGACCTCCGAGAGGCTTGGAAGAGACCTCAACTGAAAGGTGGATTCACAACGATCGAGTGTGTCGAACGTCAGCCCACTAGTTCAAACTTAAGGGTTCAAAAGTTCTGCCGAAATCACATAGGTCGACATGTTACAATTTAGTCAATAAAGGCCTACGACTGGAGCGAAACTGAATGCTTTGACAGTCGCCGCTCGGCCGTACGAACTCCGAGAGGATTGCAAGAGACCTCATCTGAAAGGTGGATTCAAAACGATCGAGTGTGTCGAATGTCAGTCTACTAGCTCAAACTTAAAGGTTCAAAAGTTCTGCCGAAATCACAAAGGTCATCATGTGACAATTTAGTCAATAAAGGCCTACTCCTGGAGCGAAACGGAATGCTTCGAAGTTCGTGTTTCGGCTGCACGACCTCCGAGAGGCTTGGAAGAGACCTCATCTGAAAGGTGGATTCACAACGATCGAGTGTGTCGAACGTCAGCCCACAATCTCAAACTTAAGGGTTCAAAAGTTCTGCCGAAATCACATAGGTCGTCATGTTACAATTTAGTCAAGAAAGGCCTACTATTGGAGCGAAACGGAATGCTTCGAAGCTCGTGTTTCGGCTGCACGAACTCCGAGAGGATTGGAAGAGACCTCATCTGAAAGGTGGATTCACAACGATCGAGTGTGTCAAACGTCAGCCCACAAGCTCAAACTTAAGGGTTCAAAAGTTCTGCCGAAATCACATAGGTCGTCATGTTTCAATTTAGTCAATAAAGGCCAACTACTGGAGCGAAACGGAATGCTACGACGCTCGTGTTTCAGCCGCACGACCTCCGAGAGGCTTGGAAGAGACCTCATCTGAAAGGTGGATTCACAACGATCGAGTGTGTCGAACGTCAGCCCACAAGCTCAAACTTAAGGGTTCAAAAGTTCTGCCGAAATCACATAGGTCATCATGTTACAATTTAGTCAATAAAGGACTAGTAATGGAGCGAAACGGAATGCTTCGACGCTCGTGTTTCGGTCGCACGACTTACGACAGGCTTGGAAGAGACCTCATCTGAAAGGTGGATTCACAACGATCGAGTGTGTCGAACGTCAGCCCACAATCTCAAACTTAAGGGTTCAAAAGTTCTGCCGAAATCATATCGGTCGTCATGTTACAATTTAGTCAATAAAGGCCTACGACTGGAGCGAAACGGAATGCTTCGACGCTTGTGTTTCGGCCGCACGACCTCAGAGAGGCTTGGAAGAGACCTCATCTGAAAGGTGGATTCACAACGATCGAGTGTGTCGAATGTCAGCCCACAATCTCAAACTTAAGGGTTCAAAGGTTCTGCCAAAATCACATAGGTCGTCATGTTACAATTTAGTCAAGAAAGGCCTACTATTGGAGCGAAACCGAATGCTTCGAAGCTCGTGTTTCGGCTGCACGAACTCCGAGAGGATTGGAAGAGACCTCATCTGAACGGTGGATTCACAACGATCGAGTGTGTCGAATGTCAGCCCACAATCTCAAACTTAAGGGTTCAAAAGTTCTGCCGAAATCATATCGGTCGTCATGTTACAATTTAGTCAATAAAGGCCTACGACTGGAGCGAAACGGAATGCTTCGACGCTTGTGTTTCGGCCGCACGACCTCCGAGAGGCTTGGAAGAGACCTCATCTGAAAGGTGGATTCACAACGATCGAGTGTGTCGAACGTCAGCCCATAATCTCAAACTTAAGTGATCAAAAGTTCTGCCGAAATCACATAGGTCGTCATGTTACAATTTAGTCAAGAAAGGCCAACTACTGGAGCGAAACGGAATGCTTCGAAGCTCGTGTTTCGGCTGCACGAACTCCGAGAGGATTGGAAGAGACCTCATCTGAAAGGTGGATTCACAACGATCGAGTGTGTCGAACGTCAGCCCACTAGCTCAAACTTAAGGGTTCCAAAGTTCTGCCGAAATCACAAAAGTCGTCATGTTTCAATTGAGTCAATAAAGGCCTACTACTGGAGCGAAACGGAATGCTTCGATGCTCGAGTTTCAGCCGCACGACCTCCGAGAGGCTTGGAAGAGACCTCAACTGAAAGGTGGATTCACAACGATCGAGTGTGTCGAACGTCAGCCCACTAGTTCAAACTTAAGGGTTCAAAAGTTCTGCCGAAATCACATAGGTCGACATGTTACAATTTAGTCAATAAAGGCCTACGACTGGAGCGAAACTGAATGCTTTGACAGTCGCCGCTCGGCCGTACGAACTCCGAGAGGATTGCAAGAGACCTCATCTGAAAGGTGGATTCAAAACGATCGAGTGTGTCGAATGTCAGTCTACTAGCTCAAACTTAAAGGTTCAAAAGTTCTGCCGAAATCACAAAGGTCATCATGTGACAATTTAGTCAATAAAGGCCTACTCCTGGAGCGAAACGGAATGCTTCGAAGTTCGTGTTTCGGCTGCACGACCTCCGAGAGGCTTGGAAGAGACCTCATCTGAAAGGTGGATTCACAACGATCGAGTGTGTCGAACGTCAGCCCACAATCTCAAACTTAAGGGTTCAAAAGTTCTGCCGAAATCACATAGGTCGTCATGTTACAATTTAGTCAAGAAAGGCCTACTATTGGAGCGAAACGGAATGCTTCGAAGCTCGTGTTTCGGCTGCACGAACTCCGAGAGGATTGGAAGAGACCTCATCTGAAAGGTGGATTCACAACGATCGAGTGTGTCAAACGTCAGCCCACTAGCTCAAACTTAAGGGTTCAAAAGTTCTGCCGAAATCACATAGGTCGTCATGTTTCAATTTAGTCAATAAAGGCCAACTACTGGAGCGAAACGGAATGCTACGACGCTCGTGTTTCAGCCGCACGACCTCCGAGAGGCTTGGAAGAGACCTCATCTGAAAGGTGGATTCACAACGATCGAGTGTGTCGAACGTCAGCCCACAAGCTCAAACTTAAGGGTTCAAAAGTTCTGCCGAAATCACATAGGTCATCATGTTACAATTTAGTCAATAAAGGACTAGTCACTGGAGCGAAACGGAATGCTTCGACGCTCGTGTTTCGGTCGCACGACTTACGACAGGCTTGGAAGAGACCTCATCTGAAAGGTGGATTCACAACGATCGAGTGTAGTCGAACGTCAGCCCACAATCTCAAACTTAAGGGTTCAAAAGTTCTGCCGAAATCATATCGGTCGTCATGTTACAATTTAGTCAATAAAGGCCTACGACTGGAGCGAAACGGAATGCTTCGACGCTTGTGTTTCGGCCGCACGACCTCAGAGAGGCTTGGAAGAGACCTCATCTGAAAGGTGGATTCACAACGATCGAGTGTGTCGAATGTCAGCCCACAATCTCAAACTTAAGGGTTCAAAGGTTCTGCCGAAATCACATAGGTCGTCATGTTACAATTTAGTCAAGAAAGGCCTACTATTGGAGCGAAACCGAATGCTTCGAAGCTCGTGTTTCGGCTGCACGAACTCCGAGAGGATTGGAAGAGACCTCATCTGAACGGTGGATTCACAACGATCGAGTGTGTCGAACTGTCAGCCCACAATCTCAAACTTAAGGGTTCAAAAGTTCTGCCGAAATCATATCGGTCGTCATGTTACAATTTAGTCAATAAAGGCCTACGACTGGAGCGAAACGGAATGCTTCGACGCTTGTGTTTCGGCCGCACGACCTCCGAGAGGCTTGGAAGAGACCTCATCTGAAAGGTGGATTCACAACGATCGAGTGTGTCGAACTTCAGCCCATAATCTCAAACTTAAGTGATCAAAAGTTCTGCCGAAATCACATAGGTCGTCATGTTACAATTTAGTCAAGAAAGGCCAACTACTGGAGCGAAACGGAATGCTTCGAAGCTCGTGTTTCGGCTGCACGAACTCCGAGAGGATTGGAAGAGACCTCATCTGAAAGGTGGATTCACAACGATCGAGTGTGTCGAACGTCAGCCCACTAGCTCAAACTTAAGGGTTCCAAAGTTCTGCCGAAATCACAAAAGTCGTCATGTTTCAATTGAGTCAATAAAGGCCTACTACTGGAGCGAAACGGAATGCTTCGATGCTCGAGTTTCAGCCGCACGACCTCCGAGAGGCTTGGAAGAGACCTCAATCTGAAAGGTGGATTCACAACGATCGAGTGTGTCGAACGTCAGCCCACTAGTTCAAACTTAAGGGTTCAAAAGTTCTGCCGAAATCACATAGGTCGACATGTTACAATTTAGTCAATAAAGGCCTACGACTGGAGCGAAACTGAATGCTTTGACAGTCGCCGCTCGGCCGTACGAACTCCGAGAGGATTGCAAGAGACCTCATCTGAAAGGTGGATTCAAAACGATCGAGTGTGTCGAATGTCAGTCTACTAGCTCAAACTTAAAGGTTCAAAAGTTCTGCCGAAATCACAAAGGTCATCATGTGACAATTTAGTCAATAAAGGCCTACTCCTGGAGCGAAACGGAATGCTTCGAAGCTCGTGTTTCGGCTGCACGACCTCCGAGAGGCTTGGAAGAGACCTCATCTGAAAGGTGGATTCACAACGATCGAGTGTGTCGAACGTCAGCCCACAATCTCAAACTTAAGGGTTCAAAAGCTCTGCCGAAATCACATAGGTCGTCATGTTACAATTTAGTCAAGAAAGGCCTACTATTGGAGCGAAACGGAATGCTTCGAAGCTCGTGTTTCGGCTGCACGAACTCCGAGAGGATTGGAAGAGACCTCATCTGAAAGGTGGATTCACAACGATCGAGTGTGTCAAACGTCAGCCCACTAGCTCAAACTTAAGGGTTCAAAAGTTCTGCCGAAATCACATAGGTCGTCATGTTTCAATTTAGTCAATAAAGGCCAACTACTGGAGCGAAACGGAATGCTACGACGCTCGTGTTTCAGCCGCACGACCTCCGAGAGGCTTGGAAGAGACCTCATCTGAAAGGTGGATTCACAACGATCGAGTGTGTCGAACGTCAGCCCACAAGCTCAAACTTAAGGGTTCAAAAGTTCTGCCGAAATCACATAGGTCATCATGTTACAATTTAGTCAATAAAGGACTAGTAATGGAGCGAAACGGAATGCTTCGACGCTCGTGTTTCGGTCGCACGACTTACGACAGGCTTGGAAGAGACCTCATCTGAAAGGTGGATTCACAACGATCGAGTGTGTCGAACGTCAGCCCACAATCTCAAACTTAAGGGTTCAAAAGTTCTGCCGAAATCATATCGGTCGTCATGTTACAATTTAGTCAATAAAGGCCTACGACTGGAGCGAAACGGAATGCTTCGACGCTTGTGTTTCGGCCGCACGACCTCAGAGAGGCTTGGAAGAGACCTCATCTGAAAGGTGGATTCACAACGATCGAGTGTGTCGAATGTCAGCCCACAATCTCAAACTTAAGGGTTCAAAGGTTCTGCCAAAATCACATAGGTCGTCATGTTACAATTTAGTCAAGAAAGGCCTACTATTGGAGCGAAACCGAATGCTTCGAAGCTCGTGTTTCGGCTGCACGAACTCCGAGAGGATTGGAAGAGACCTCATCTGAACGGTGGATTCACAACGATCGAGTGTGTCGAATGTCAGCCCACAATCTCAAACTTAAGGGTTCAAAAGTTCTGCCGAAATCATATCGGTCGTCATGTTACAATTTAGTCAATAAAGGCCTACGACTGGAGCGAAACGGAATGCTTCGACGCTTGTGTTTCGGCCGCACGACCTCCGAGAGGCTTGGAAGAGACCTCATCTGAAAGGTGGATTCACAACGATCGAGTGTGTCGAACGTCAGCCCATAATCTCAAACTTAAGGGATCAAAAGTTCTGCCGAAATCACATTGGTCGTCATGTTACAATTTAGTCAAGAAAGGCCAACTACTGGAGCGAAACGGAATGCTTCGAAGCTCGTGTTTCGGCTGCACGAACTCCGAGAGGATTGGAAGAGACCTCATCTGAAAGGTGGATTCACAACGATCGAGTGTGTCGAACGTCAGCCCACTAGCTCAAACTTAAGGGTTCCAAAGTTCTGCCGAAATCACAAAAGTCGTCATGTTTCAATTTAGTCAATAAAGGCCTACTCCTGGAGCGAAACGGAATGCTTCGAAGCTCGTGTTTCGGCTGCACGACCTCCGAGAGGCTTGGAAGAGACCTCATCTGAAAGGTGGATTCACAACGATCGAGTGTGTCGAACGTCAGCCCACAATCTCAAACTTAAGGGTTCAAAAGTTCTGCCGAAATCACATAGGTCGTCATGTTACAATTTAGTCAAGAAAGGCCTACTATTGGAGCGAAACGGAATGCTTCGAAGCTCGTGTTTCGGCTGCACGAACTCCGAGAGGATTGGAAGAGACCTCATCTGAAAGGTGGATTCACAACGATCGAGTGTGTCAAACGTCAGCCCACTAGCTCAAACTTAAGGGTTCAAAAGTTCTGCCGAAATCACATAGGTCGACATGTTACAATTTAGTCAATAAAGGCCTACGACTGGAGCGAAACTGAATGCTTTGACAGTCGCCGCTCGGCCGCACGAACTCCGAGAGGATTGCAAGAGACCTCATCTGAAAGGTGGATTCAAAACGATCGAGTGTGTCGAATGTCAGTCTACTAGCTCAAACTTAAAGGTTCAAAAGTTCTGCCGAAATCACAAAGGTCATCATGTGACAATTTAGTCAATAAAGGCCTACTATTGGAGCGAAACGGAATGCTTCGAAGCTCGTGTTTCGGCTGCACGACCTCCGAGAGGCTTGGAAGAGACCTCATCTGAAAGGTGGATTCACAACGATCGAGTGTGTCGAACGTCAGCCCACAATCTCAAACTTAAGGGTTCAAAAGTTCTGCCGAAATCACATAGGTCGTCATGTTACAATTTAGTCAAGAAAGGCCTACTATTGGAGCGAAACGGAATGCTTCGAAGCTCGTGTTTCGGCTGCACGAACTCCGAGAGGATTGGAAGAGACCTCATCTGAAAGGTGGATTCACAACGATCGAGTGTGTCAAACGTCAGCCCACTAGCTCAAACTTAAGGGTTCAAAAGTTCTGCCGAAATCACATAGGTCGTCATGTTTCAATTTAGTCAATAAAGGCCAACTACTGGAGCGAAACGGAATGCTACGACGCTCGTGTTTCAGCCGCACGACCTCCGAGAGGCTTGGAAGAGACCTCATCTGAAAGGTGGATTCACAACGATCGAGTGTGTCGAACGTCAGCCCACAAGCTCAAACTTAAGGGTTCAAAAGTTCTGCCGAAATCACATAGGTCGTCATGTTACAATTTAGTCAATAAAGGACTAGTAATGGAGCGAAACGGAATGCTTCGACGCTCGTGTTTCGGTCGCACGACTTACGACAGGCTTGGAAGAGACCTCATCTGAAAGGTGGATTCACAACGATCGAGTGTGTCGAACGTCAGCCCACAATCTCAAACTTAAGGGTTCAAAAGTTCTGCCGAAATCATATCGGTCGTCATGTTACAATTTTGTCAATAAAGGCCTACGACTGGAGCGAAACGGAATGCTTCGACGCTTGTGTTTCGGCCGCACGACCTCCGAGAGGCTTGGAAGAGACCTCATCTGAAAGGTGGATTCACAACGATCGAGTGTGTCGAACGCCAGCCCATAATCTCAAACTTAAGGGATCAAAAGTTCTGCCGAAATCACATAGGTCGTCATGTTTCAATTTAGTCAATAAAGGCCTACTACTGGAGCGAAACGGAATGCTTCGACGCTCGTGTTTCACCCGCACGACCTCCGAGAGGCTTGGAAGAGACCTCATCTGAAAGGTGGATTCACAACGATCGAGTGTGTCAAACGTCAGACCACTAGCTCAAACTTAAGGGTTCAAAAGTTCTGCCGAAATCACATAGGTCGTCATGTTTCAATTTCGTCAATAAAGGCCTACTACTGGAGCGAAACGGAATGATTCGACGCTCGTGTTTCGGCCGCACGACCTCTGAGAAGCTTGGAAAAGACGTCATCTGAAAGGTGGATTTAAAACGATCGAGTGTCTCGAAGGTCAGCCTACTAGCTCAAACTTAAGGGTTCTAAAGTTCTGCCGAAATCACATAGGTCATCATGTGACAATTTAGTCAATAAAGGCCTACTACTGGAGCGAAACTGAATGCTTTGACAGTCGCCGCTCGGCCGCACGAACTCCGAGAGGATTGCAAGAGACCTCATCTGAAAGGTGGATTAAAAACGATCAAGTGTGTCGAATGTCAGTCTCCTAGCTCAAACTTAAAGGTTCAAAAGTTCTGCCGAAATCACAAAGGTCATCATGTGACAATTTAGTCAATAAAGGCCTACTCCTGGAGCGAAACGGAATGCTTCGACGCTCGTGTTTCAGCCGCACGACCTCCGAGAGGATTGGAAGAGACCTCATTTGAAAGGTGGATTCAAAACGATCGAGTGCGTCGAAGTCAGCCCACGAGCTCAAATTTAAGGGTTCAAAAGTTCTGCCGAAATCACATAGGTCGTCATGTTACAATTTAGTCAATATAGGCCTACTACTGGAGCGAAACGGAATGCTTCGACGCTCGTGTTTCGGCCGCACGACCTCCGAGAGGCTTGGAAGAGACCTCATCTGAAAGGTGGATTCACAACGATCGAGTGTGTCAAACGTCAGCCCACTAGTTCAAAATTAAGAGTTCAAACGTTCTTCCGAAATCACATAGGTCGTCATGTTTCAATTTAGTCAATAAAGGCCTACTACTGGAGCGAAACGGAATGCTTCGACGCTCGTGTTTCAGCCGCACGACCTCCGAGAGGCTTGGAAGACACCTCATCTGAAAGGTGGATTCAAAACGATCGAGTGTGTCGAATGTCAGCCTACTAGCTCAAATTTAAGGGTTCTAAAGTTCTGCCAAAATCACATAGGTCGACATGTTACAATTTAGTCAATAAAGGCCTACTACTGGAGCGAAACGGAATGCTTCGACGCTCGTGTTTCAGCCGCACGACCTCCGAGAGGCTTGGAAGAGACCTCATCTGAAAGGTGGATTCAAAACGATCGAGTGTGTCGAATGTCAGCCTACTAGCTCAAACTTAAGGGTTCTAAAGTTCTGCCGAAATCATATAGGTCGACATGTTACAATTTAGTCAATAAAGGCCTACGACTGGAGCGAAACTGAATGCTTTGACAGTCGCCGCTCGGCCGCACGAACTCCGAGAGGATTGCAAGAGACCTCATCTGAAAGGTGGATTCAAAACGATCGAGTGTGTCGAATGTCAGTCTACTAGCTCAAACTTAAAGGTTCAAAAGTTCTGCCGAAATCACAAAGTTCATCATGTGACAATTTAGTCAATAAAGGCCTACTCCTGGAGCGAAACGGAATGCTTCGAAGCTCGTGTTTCGGCTGCACGACCTCCGAGAGGCTTGGAAGAGACCTCATCTGAAAGGTGGATTCACAACGATCGAGTGTGTCAAACGTCAGCCCACTAGCTCAAACTTAAGGGTTCAAATGTTCTGCCGAAATCACATGGGTCGTCATGTTACAATTTAGTCAATAAAGGACTAGTACTGGAGCGAAACGGAATGCTTCGACGCTCGTGTTTCGGTCGCACGACTTACGAGAGGCTTGGAAGATACCTCATCTGAAAGGTGGATTCACAACGATCGAGTGTGTCGAACGTCAGCCCACAATCTCAAACTTAAGGGTTCAAAAGTTCTGCCGAAATCATATCGGTCGTCATGTTACAATTTAGTCAATAAAGGCCTACGACTGGAGCGAAACGGAATGCTTCGACGCTTGTGTTTCGGCCGCACGACCTCAGAGAGGCTTGGAAGAGACCTCATCTGAAAGGTGGATTCACAACGATCGAGTGTGTCGAATGTCAGCCCACAATCTCAAACTTAAGGGTTCAAAGGTTCTGCCGAAATCACATAGGTCGTCATGTTACAATTTAGTCAAGAAAGGCCTACTATTGGAGCGAAACCGAATGCTTCGAAGCTCGTGTTTCGGCTGCACGAACTCCGAGAGGATTGGAAGAGACCTCATCTGAAAGGTGGATTCAAAACGATCGAGTGTGTTGAATGTCAGTCTACTAGCTCAAACTTAAAGGTTCAAAAGTTCTGCCTAAATCACACAGGTCGTCATGTTACAATTTAGTCAATAAAAGCTTCCTACTGGAGCTAAACGGAATGATTCGACGCTCGTGTTTCGGCCGCACGACCTCCGAGAAGCTTGGAAAAGACGTCATCTGAAAGGTGGATTCAAAACGATCGAGTGTCTCGAAGGTCAGCCTACTAGCTCAAACTTAAGGGTTCTAAAGTTCTGCCGAAATCACATAGGTCATCATGTGACAATTTAGTCAATAAAGGCCTACTACTGGAGCGAAACTGAATGCTTTGACAGTCGCCGCTCGGCCGCACGAACTCCGAGAGGATTGCAAGAGACCTCATCTGAAAGGTGGATTCAAAACGATCGAGTGTGTCGAATGTCAGTCTCCTAGCTCAAACTTAAAGGTTCAAAAGTTCTGCCAAAATCACAAAGGTCATCATGTGACAATTTAGTCAATAAAGGCCTACTCCTGGAGCGAAACGGAATGCTTCGACGCTCGTGTTTCAGCCGCACGACCTCTGAGAGGATTGGAAGAGACCTCATTTGAAAGGTGGATTCAAAACGATCGAGTGCGTCGAAGTCAGCCCACGAGCTCAAACTTAAGGGTTCAAAAGTTCTGCCGAAATCACATAGGTCGTCATGTTACAAATTAGTCAATGTAGGCCTACTACTGGAGCGAAATGGAATGCTTCGACGCTCGTGTTTTCGGCCGCACGACCTCCGAGAGGCTTGGAAGAGACCTCATCTGAAAGGTGGATTCAAAACGATCGAGTGTGTCGAAAGTCAGTCTATTAGCTCAAACTTAAAGGTTCAAAAGTTCTGCCGAAATCACATAGGTCGTCATGTTACAATTTAGTCAATAAAGGCCTCCTACTGGAGCGAAACGGAATGCTTCGACGCTCGTGTTTCGGCCGCAGGACCTCTGAGAGGCTTGGAAAAGACGTCATCTGAAAGGTGGATTCAAAACGATCGAGTGTGTCGAATGTCAGCCTACAAGCTCAAACTTAAGGGTTCAAAAGTTCTGCCGAAATCACATAGGTCGTCATGTTACAATTTAGTCAATATAGGCCTACTACTGGAGCGAAACGGAATGCTTCGACGCTCGTGTTTCGGCCGCACGACCTCCGAGAGGCTTGGAAGAGACCTCATCTGAAAGGTGGATTCACAACGATCGAGTGTGTCAAACGTCAGCCCACTAGTTCAAAATTAAGGGTTCAAACGTTCTTCCGAAATCACATAGGTCGTCATGTTTCAATTTAGTCAATAAAGGCCTACTACTGGAGCGAAACGGAATGCTTCGACGCTCGTGTTTCAGCCGCACGACCTCCGAGAGGCTTGGAAGAGACCTCATCTGAAAGGTGGATTCAAAACGATCGAGTGTGTCGAATGTCAGCCTACTAGCTCAAACTTAAGGGTTCTAAAGTTCTGCCGAAATCACATAGGTCGACATGTTACAATTTAGTCAATAAAGGCCTACGACTGGAGCGAAACTGAATGCTTTGACAGTCGCCGCTCGGCCGCACGAACTCCGAGAGGATTGCAAGAGACCTCATCTGAAAGGTGGATTCACAACGATCAAGTGTGTCGAACGTCAGCCCACAATCTCAAACTTAAGGGTTCAAAAGTTCTGCCGAAATCACATAGGTCGTCATGTTACAATTTAGTCAATAAAGGCCAACTACTGGAGCGAAACGGAATGCTACGACGCTCGTGTTTCAGCCGCACGACCTCCGAGAGGCTTGGAAGAGACCTCATCTGAAAGGTGGTTTCACAACGATCGAGTGTGTCAAACGTCAGCCCACTAGCTCAAACTTAAGGGTTCAAAAGTTCTGCCGAAATCACATAGGTCGTCATGTTTCAATTTAGTCAATAAAGGCCAACTACTGGAGCGAAACGGAATGCTTCGACGCTCGTGTTTCAGCCGCACGACCTCCGAGAAGCTTGGAAGAGACCTCATCTGAAAGGTGGTTTCACAACGATCGAGTGTGTCGAACGTCAGCCCACAAGCTCATACTTAAGGGTTCAAAAGTTCTGCCGAAATCACATAGGTCGTCATGTTACAATTTACTCAATAAAGGACTAGTACTGGAGCGAAACGGAATGCTTCGACGCTCGTGTTTCGGTCGCACGACTTACGAGAGGCTTGGAAGAGACCTCATCTGAAAGGTGGATTCACAACGATCGAGTGTGTCGAATGTCAGCCCACAATCTCAAACTTAAGGGTTCAAAGGTTCTGCCGAAATCACATAGGTCGTCATGTTACAATTTAGTCAAGAAAGGCCTACTATTGGAGCGAAACGGAATGCTTCGAAGCTCGTGTTTCGGCTGCACGAACTCCGAGAGGATTGGAAGAGACCTCATATGAAAGGTGGATTCACAACGATCGAGTGTGTCGAACGTCAGCCCACTAGCTCAAAATTAAGGGTTCCAAAGTTCTGCCGAAATCACAAAAGTCGTCATGTTTCAATTTAGTCAATAAAGGCCTACTACTGGAGCGAAACGGAATGCTTCGATGCTCGTGTTTCATCCGCACGACCTCCGAGAGGCTTGGAAGAGACCTCATCTGAAAGGTGGATTCACAACGATCGAGTGTGTCGAACGTCAGCCCACTAGTTCAAACTTAAGGGTTCAAAAGTTCTGCCGAAATCATATAGGTCGTCATGTTTCAATTTAGTCAATAAAGGCCTACTCCTGGAGCGAAACGGAATGCTTCGAAGCTCGTGTTTCGGCTGCACGACCTCCGAGAGGCTTGGAAGAGACCTCATCTGAAAGGTGGATTCACAACGATCGAGTGTGTCGAACGTCAGCCCACAATCTCAAACTTAAGGGTTCAAAAGTTCTGCCGAAATCACATAGGTCGTCATGTTTCAATTTAGTCAATAATGGTCAACTACTGGAGCGAAACGGAAGGCTTCGACGCTCGTGTTTGAGCCGCACGACCTCCGAGAGGCTTGGAAGAGACCTCATCTGAAAGGTGGATTCACAACGATCGAGTGTGTCGAACGTCAGCCCACAAGCTCAAACTTAAAGGATCAAAAGTTCCGCCGAAATCACATAGGTCGTCATGTTTCAATTTCGTCAATAAAGGCCTACTACTGGAGCGAAACGGAATGATTCGACGCTCGTGTTTCGGCCGCACGACCTCCGAGAGGCTTGGAAGAGACCTCATCTGAAAGGTGGATTCACAACGATCGAGTGTGTCAAACGTCAGCCCACTAGTTCAAAATTAAGGGTTCAAAAGTTCTTCCGAAATCACATAGGTCGTCATGTTTCAATTTAGTCAATAAAGGCCTACTACTGGAGCGAAACGGAATGCTTCGACGCTCGTGTTTCAGCCGCACGACCTCCGAGAGGCTTGGAAGAGACCTCATCTGAAAGGTGGATTCAAAACGATCGAGTGTGTCGAATGTCAGCCTACTAGCTCAAACTTAAGGGTTCTAAAGTTCTGCCGAAATCACATAGGTCGACATGTTACAATTTAGTCAATAAAGGCCTACGACTGGAGCGAAACTGAATGCTTTGACAGTCGCCGCTCGGCCGCACGAACTCCGAGAGGATTGCAAGAGACCTCATCTGAAAGGTGGATTCAAAACGATCGAGTGTGTCGAATGTCAGTCTACTAGCTCAAACTTAAAGGTTCAAAAGTTCTGCCGAAATCACAAAGTTCATCATGTGACAATTTAGTCAATAAAGGCCTACTCCTGGAGCGAAACGGAATGCTTCGAAGCTCGTGTTTCGGCTGCACGACCTCCGAGAGGCTTGGAAGAGACCTCATCTGAAAGGTGGATTCACAACGATCGAGTGTGTCAAACGTCAGCCCACTAGCTCAAACTTAAGGGTTCAAAAGTTCTGCCGAAATCACATAGGTCGTCATGTTTCAATTTAGTCAATAAAGGCCAACTACTGGAGCGAAACGGAATGCTTCGACGCTCGTGTTTCAGCTGCACGACCTCCGAGAGGCTTGGAAGAGACCTCATCTGAAAGGTGGTTTCACAACGATCGAGTGTGTCGAACGTCAGCCCACAAGCTCAAACTTAAGGGTTCAAAAGTTCTGCCGAAATCACATAGGTCGTCATGTTACAATTTAGTCAATAAAGGACTAGTACTGGAGCGAAACGGAATGCTTCGACGCTCGTGTTTCGGTCGCACGACTTACGAGAGGCTTGGAAGAGACCTCATCTGAAAGGTGGATTCACAACGATCGAGTGTGTCGAACGTCAACCCACAATCTCAAACTTAAGGGTTCAAAAGTTCTGCCGAAATCATATCGGTCGTCATGTTACAATTTAGTCAATAAAGGCCTACGACTGGAGCGAAACGGAATGCTTCGACGCTTGTGTTTCGGCCGCACGACCTCAGAGAGGCTTGGAAGAGACCTCATCTGAAAGGTGGATTCACAACGATCGAGTGTGTCGAATGTCAGCCCACTAACTCAAACTTAAGGGTTCAAAGGTTCTGCCGAAATCACATAGGTCGTCATGTTACAATTTAGTCAAGAAAGGCCTACTATTGGAGCGAAACCGAATGCTTCGAAGCTCGTGTTTCGGCTGCACGAACTCCGATAGGATTGGAAGAGACCTCATCTGAAAGGTGGATACACAACGATCGAGTGTGTCGAACGTCAGCCCACAATCTCAAACTTAAGGGTTCAAAAGTTCTGCCGAAATCACATAGGTCGTCATGTTTCAATTTAGTCAATAAAGGCCTACTACTGGAGCGAAACGGAATGCTTCGACGCTCGTGTTTCAGCCGCACGACCTCCGAGAGGCTTGGAAGAGACCTCATCTGAAAGGTGGATTCAAAACGATCGAGTGTGTCGAATGTCAGCCTACTAGCTCAAACTTAAGGGTTCTAAAGTTCTGCCGAAATCACATAGGTCGACATGTTACAATTTAGTCAATAAAGGCCTACGACTGGAGCGAAACTGAATGCTTTGACAGTCGCCGCTCGGCCGCACGAACTCCGAGAGGATTGCAAGAGACCTCATCTGAAAGGTGGATTCAAAACTATCGAGTGTGTCGAATGTCAGTCTACTAGCTCAAACTTAAAGGTTCAAAAGTTCTGCCGAAATCACAAAGTTCATCATGTGACAATTTAGTCAATAAAGGCCTACTCCTGGAGCGAAACGGAATGCTTCGAAGCTCGTGTTTCGGCTGCACGACCTCCGAGAGGCTTGGAAGAGACCTCATCTGAAAGGTGGATTCACAACGATCGAGTGTGTCAAACGTCAGCCCACTAGCTCAAACTTAAGGGTTCAAAAGTTCTGCCGAAATCACATAGGTCGTCATGTTTCAATTTAGTCAATAAAGGCCAACTACTGGAGCGAAACGGAATGCTTCGACGCTCGTGTTTCAGCTGCACGACCTCCGAGAGGCTTGGAAGAGACCTCATCTGAAAGGTGGTTTCACAACGATCGAGTGTGTCGAACGTCAGCCCACAAGCTCAAACTTAAGGGTTCAAAAGTTCTGCCGAAATCACATAGGTCGTCATGTTACAATTTAGTCAATAAAGGACTAGTACTGGAGCGAAACGGAATGCTTCGACGCTCGTGTTTCGGTCGCACGACTTACGAGAGGCTTGGAAGAGACCTCATCTGAAAGGTGGATTCACAACGATCGAGTGTGTCGAATGTCAGCCCACAATCTCAAACTTAAGGGTTCAAAGGTTCTGCCGAAATCACATAGGTCGTCATGTTACAATTTAGTCAAGAAAGGCCTACTATTGGAGCGAAACCGAATGCTTCGAAGCTCGTGTTTCGGCTGCACGAACTCCGATAGGATTGGAAGAGACCTCATCTGAAAGGTGGATTCACAACGATCGAGTGTGTCGAACGTCAGCCCACAATCTCAAACTTAAGGGTTCAAAAGTTCTGCCGAAATCATATCGGCCGTCATGTTACAATTTAGTCAATAAAGGCCTACGACTGGAGCGAAACGGAATGCTTCGACGCTTGTGTTTCGGCCGCACGACCTCCGAGAGGCTTGGAAGAGACCTCATCTGAAAGGTGGATTCACAACGATCGAGTGTGTCGAACGTCAGCCCATAATCTCAAACTTAAGGGATCAAAAGTTCTGCCGAAATCACATAGGTCGTCATGTTACAATTTAGTCAAGAAAGGCCAACTACTGGAGCGAAACGGAATGCTTCGAAGCTCGTGTTTCGGCTGCACGAACTCCGAGAGGATTGGAAGAGACCTCATCTGAAAGGTGGATTCACAACGATCGAGTGTGTCGAACGTCAGCCCACTAGCTCAAACTTAAGGGTTCCAAAGTTCTGCCGAAATCAAAAAAGTCGTCCTGTTTCAATTTAGTCAATAAAGGCCTACTACTGGAACGAAACGGAATGCTTCGATGCTCGTGTTTCAGCCGCACGACCTCCGAGAGGCTTGGAAGAGACCTCATCTGAAAGGTGGATTCAAAACGATCGAGTGTGTCGAATGTCAGCCTACTAGCTCAAACTTAAGGGTTCTAAAGTTCTGCCGAAATCACATAGGTCGACATGTTACAATTTAGTCAATAAAGGCCTACGACTGGAGCGAAACTGAATGCTTTGACAGTCGCCGCTCGGCCGCACGAACTCCGAGAGGATTGCAAGAGACCTCATCTGAAAGGTGGATTCAAAACGATCGAGTGTGTCGAATGTCAGTCTACTAGCTCAAACTTAAAGGTTCAAAAGTTCTGCCGAAATCACAAAGTTCATCATGTGACAATTTAGTCAATAAAGGCCTACTCCTGGAGCGAAACGGAATGCTTCGAAGCTCGTGTTTCGGCTGCACGACCTCCGAGAGGCTTGGAAGAGACCTCATCTGAAAGGTGGATTCACAACGATCGAGTGTGTCAAACGTCAGCCCACTAGCTCAAACTTAAGGGTTCAAAAGTTCTGCCGAAATCACATAGGTCGTCATGTTTCAATTTAGTCAATAAAGGCCAACTACTGGAGCGAAACGGAATGCTTCGACGCTCGTGTTTCAGCTGCACGACCTCCGAGAGGCTTGGAAGAGACCTCATCTGAAAGGTGGTTTCACAACGATCGAGTGTGTCGAACGTCAGCCCACAAGCTCAAACTTAAGGGTTCAAAAGTTCTGCCGAAATCACATAGGTCGTCATGTTACAATTTAGTCAATAAAGGACTAGTACTGGAGCGAAACGGAATGCTTCGACGCTCGTGTTTCGGTCGCACGACTTACGAGAGGCTTGGAAGAGACCTCATCTGAAAGGTGGATTCACAACGATCGAGTGTGTCGAACGTCAACCCACAATCTCAAACTTAAGGGTTCAAAAGTTCTGCCGAAATCATATCGGTCGTCATGTTACAATTTAGTCAATAAAGGCCTACGACTGGAGCGAAACGGAATGCTTCGACGCTTGTGTTTCGGCCGCACGACCTCAGAGAGGCTTGGAAGAGACCTCATCTGAAAGGTGGATTCACAACGATCGAGTGTGTCGAATGTCAGCCCACTAACTCAAACTTAAGGGTTCAAAGGTTCTGCCGAAATCACATAGGTCGTCATGTTACAATTTAGTCAAGAAAGGCCTACTATTGGAGCGAAACCGAATGCTTCGAAGCTCGTGTTTCGGCTGCACGAACTCCGATAGGATTGGAAGAGACCTCATCTGAAAGGTGGATACACAACGATCGAGTGTGTCGAACGTCAGCCCACAATCTCAAACTTAAGGGTTCAAAAGTTCTGCCGAAATCACATAGGTCGTCATGTTTCAATTTAGTCAATAAAGGCCTACTACTGGAGCGAAACGGAATGCTTCGACGCTCGTGTTTCAGCCGCACGACCTCCGAGAGGCTTGGAAGAGACCTCATCTGAAAGGTGGATTCAAAACGATCGAGTGTGTCGAATGTCAGCCTACTAGCTCAAACTTAAGGGTTCTAAAGTTCTGCCGAAATCACATAGGTCGACATGTTACAATTTAGTCAATAAAGGCCTACGACTGGAGCGAAACTGAATGCTTTGACAGTCGCCGCTCGGCCGCACGAACTCCGAGAGGATTGCAAGAGACCTCATCTGAAAGGTGGATTCAAAACTATCGAGTGTGTCGAATGTCAGTCTACTAGCTCAAACTTAAAGGTTCAAAAGTTCTGCCGAAATCACAAAGTTCATCATGTGACAATTTAGTCAATAAAGGCCTACTCCTGGAGCGAAACGGAATGCTTCGAAGCTCGTGTTTCGGCTGCACGACCTCCGAGAGGCTTGGAAGAGACCTCATCTGAAAGGTGGATTCACAACGATCGAGTGTGTCAAACGTCAGCCCACTAGCTCAAACTTAAGGGTTCAAAAGTTCTGCCGAAATCACATAGGTCGTCATGTTTCAATTTAGTCAATAAAGGCCAACTACTGGAGCGAAACGGAATGCTTCGACGCTCGTGTTTCAGCTGCACGACCTCCGAGAGGCTTGGAAGAGACCTCATCTGAAAGGTGGTTTCACAACGATCGAGTGTGTCGAACGTCAGCCCACAAGCTCAAACTTAAGGGTTCAAAAGTTCTGCCGAAATCACATAGGTCGTCATGTTACAATTTAGTCAATAAAGGACTAGTACTGGAGCGAAACGGAATGCTTCGACGCTCGTGTTTCGGTCGCACGACTTACGAGAGGCTTGGAAGAGACCTCATCTGAAAGGTGGATTCACAACGATCGAGTGTGTCGAATGTCAGCCCACAATCTCAAACTTAAGGGTTCAAAGGTTCTGCCGAAATCACATAGGTCGTCATGTTACAATTTAGTCAAGAAAGGCCTACTATTGGAGCGAAACCGAATGCTTCGAAGCTCGTGTTTCGGCTGCACGAACTCCGATAGGATTGGAAGAGACCTCATCTGAAAGGTGGATTCACAACGATCGAGTGTGTCGAACGTCAGCCCACAATCTCAAACTTAAGGGTTCAAAAGTTCTGCCGAAATCATATCGGCCGTCATGTTACAATTTAGTCAATAAAGGCCTACGACTGGAGCGAAACGGAATGCTTCGACGCTTGTGTTTCGGCCGCACGACCTCCGAGAGGCTTGGAAGAGACCTCATCTGAAAGGTGGATTCACAACGATCGAGTGTGTCGAACGTCAGCCCATAATCTCAAACTTAAGGGATCAAAAGTTCTGCCGAAATCACATAGGTCGTCATGTTACAATTTAGTCAAGAAAGGCCAACTACTGGAGCGAAACGGAATGCTTCGAAGCTCGTGTTTCGGCTGCACGAACTCCGAGAGGATTGGAAGAGACCTCATCTGAAAGGTGGATTCACAACGATCGAGTGTGTCGAACGTCAGCCCACTAGCTCAAACTTAAGGGTTCCAAAGTTCTGCCGAAATCAAAAAAGTCGTCCTGTTTCAATTTAGTCAATAAAGGCCTACTACTGGAGCGAAACGGAATGCTTCGATGCTCGTGTTTCAGCCGCACGACCTCCGAGAGGCTTGGAAGAGACCTCATCTGAAAGGTGGATTCACAACGATTGAGTGTGTCAAACGTCAGCCCACTAGTTCAAACTTAAGGGTTCAAAAGTTCTGCCGAAATCACATAGGTCGTCATGTTAGAATTTAGTCAATAAAGGACTAGTACTGGAGCGAAACGGAATGCTTCGACGCTCGTGTTTCGGTCGCACGACTTACGAGAGGCTTGGAAGAGACCTCATCTGAAAGGTGGATTCACAACGATCGAGTGTGTCGAACGTCAACCCACAATCTCAAACTTAAGGGTTCAAAAGTTCTGCCGAAATCATATCGGTCATCATGTTACAATTTAGTCAATAAAGGCCTACGACTGGAGCGAAACGGAATGCTTCGACGCTTGTGTTTCGGCCGCACGACCTCAGAGAGGCTTGGAAGAGACCTCATCTGAAAGGTGGATTCACAACGATCGAGTGTGTCGAATGTCAGCCCACTAGCTCAAACTTAAGGGTTCAAAGGTTCTGCCGAAATCACATAGGTCGTCATGTTACAATTTAGTCAAGAAAGGCCTACTATTGGAGCGAAACCGAATGCTTCGAAGCTCGTGTTTCGGCTGCACGAACTCCGATAGGATTGGAAGAGACCTCATCTGAAAGGTGGATTCACAACGATCGAGTGTGTCGAACGTCAGCCCACAATCTCAAACTTAAGGGTTCAAAAGTTCTGCCGAAATCACATAGGTCGTCAAGTTTCAATTTAGTCAATAAAGGCCTACTACTGGAGCGAAACGGAATGCTTCGACGCTCGTGTTTCAGCCGCACGACCTCCGAGAGGCTTGGAAGAGACCTCATCTGAAAGGTGGATTCAAAACGATCGAGTGTGTCGAATGTCAGCCTATTAGCTCAAACTTAAGGGTTCTAAAGTTCTGCCGAAATCACATAGGTCGACATGTTACAATTTAGTCAATAAAGGCCTACGACTGGAGCGAAACTGAATGCTTCGAAGCTCGTGTTTCGGCTGCACGAACTCCGAGAGGATTGGAAGAGACCTCATCTGAAAGGTGGATTCACAACGATCGAGTGTGTCGAACGTCAGCCCACTAGCTCAAACTTAAGGGTTCCAAAGTTCTGCCGAAATCAAAAAAGTCGTCCTGTTTCAATTTAGTCAATAAAGGCCTACTACTGGAACGAAACGGAATGCTTCGATGCTCGTGTTTCAGCCGCACGACCTCCGAGAGGCTTGGAAGAGACCTCATCTGAAAGGTGGATTCACAACGATTGAGTGTGTCGAACGTCAGCCCACTAGTTCAAACTTAAGGGTTCAAAAGTTCTGCCGAAATCACATAGGTCGTCATGTTAGAATTTAGTCAATAAAGGACTAGTACTGGAGCGAAACGGAATGCTTCGACGCTCGTGTTTCGGTCGCACGACTTACGAGAGGCTTGGAAGAGACCTCATCTGAAAGGTGGATTCACAACGATCGAGTGTGTCGAACGTCAACCCACAATCTCAAACTTAAGGGTTCAAAAGTTCTGCCGAAATCATATCGGTCATCATGTTACAATTTAGTCAATAAAGGCCTACGACTGGAGCGAAACGGAATGCTTCGACGCTTGTGTTTCGGCCGCACGACCTCAGAGAGGCTTGGAAGAGACCTCATCTGAAAGGTGGATTCACAACGATCGAGTGTGTCGAATGTCAGCCCACTAGCTCAAACTTAAGGGTTCAAAGGTTCTGCCGAAATCACATAGGTCGTCATGTTACAATTTAGTCAAGAAAGGCCTACTATTGGAGCGAAACCGAATGCTTCGAAGCTCGTGTTTCGGCTGCACGAACTCCGATAGGATTGGAAGAGACCTCATCTGAAAGGTGGATTCACAACGATCGAGTGTGTCGAACGTCAGCCCACAATCTCAAACTTAAGGGTTCAAAAGTTCTGCCGAAATCACATAGGTCGTCAAGTTTCAATTTAGTCAATAAAGGCCTACTACTGGAGCGAAACGGAATGCTTCGACGCTCGTGTTTCAGCCGCACGACCTCCGAGAGGCTTGGAAGAGACCTCATCTGAAAGGTGGATTCAAAACGATCGAGTGTGTCGAATGTCAGCCTACTAGCTCAAACTTAAGGGTTCTAAAGTTCTGCCGAAATCACATAGGTCGACATGTTACAATTTAGTCAATAAAGGCCTATGACTGGAGCGAAACTGAATGCTTTGACAGTCGCCGCTCAGCCGCACGAACTCCGAGAGGATTGCAAGAGACCTCATCTGAAAGGTGGATTCAAAACGATCGAGTGTGTCGAATGTCAGTCTACTAGCTCAAACTTAAAGGTTCAAAAGTTCTGCCGAAATCACAAAGTTCATCATGTGACAATTTAGTCAATAAAGGCCTACTCCTGGAGCGAAACGGAATGCTTCGAAGCTCGTGTTTCGGCTGCACGACCTCCGAGAGGCTTGGAAGAGACCTCATCTGAAAGGTGGATTCACAACGATCGAGTGTGTCAAAGGTCAGCCCACTAGCTCAAACTTAAGGGTTCAAAAGTTCTGCCGAAATCACATAGGTTGTCATGTTTCAATTTAGTCAATAAAGGCCAACTACTGGAGCGAAACGGAATGCTTCGACGCTCGTGTTTCAGCTGCACGACCTCCGAGAGGCTTGGAAGAGACCTCATCTGAAAGGTGGTTTCACAACGATCGAGTGTGTCGAACGTCAGCCCACAAGCTCAAACTTAAGGGTTCAAAAGTTCTGCCGAAATCACATAGGTCGTCATGTTACAATTTAGTCAATAAAGGACTAGTACTGGAGCGAAACGGAATGCTTCGACGCTCGTGTTTCGGTCGCACGACTTACGAGAGGCTTGGAAGAGACCTCATCTGAAAGGTGGATTCACAACGATCGAGTGTGTCGAACGTCAACCCACAATCTCAAACTTAAGGGTTCAAAAGTTCTGCCGAAATCATATCGGTCGTCATGTTACAATTTAGTCAATAAAGGCCTACGACTGGAGCGAAACGGAATGCTTCGACGCTTGTGTTTCGGCCGCACGACCTCAGAGAGGCTTGGAAGAGACCTCATCTGAAAGGTGGATTCACAACGATCGAGTGTGTCGAATGTCAGCCCACAATCTCAAACTTAAGGGTTCAAAGGTTCTGCCGAAATCACATAGGTCGTCATGTTACAATTTAGTCAAGAAAGGCCTACTATTGGAGCGAAACCGAATGCTTCGAAGCTCGTGTTTCGGCTGCACGAACTCCGATAGGATTGGAAGAGACCTCATCTGAAAGGTGGATTCACAACGATCGAGTGTGTCGAACGTCAGCCCACAATCTCAAACTTAAGGGTTCAAAAGTTCTGCCGAAATCATATCGGTCGTCATGTTACAATTTAGTCAATAAAGGCCTACGACTGGAGCGAAACGGAATGCTTCGACGCTTGTGTTTCGGCCGCACGACCTCCGAGAGGCTTGGAAGAGACCTCATCTGAAAGGTGGATTCACAACGATCGAGTGTGTCGAACGTCAGCCCATAATCTCAAACTTAAGGGATCAAAAGTTCTGCCGAAATCACATAGGTCGTCATGTTACAATTTAGTCAAGAAAGGCCAACTACTGGAGCGAAACGGAATGCTTCGAAGCTCGTGTTTCGGCTGCACGAACTCCGAGAGGATTGGAAGAGACCTCATCTGAAAGGTGGATTCACAACGATCGAGTGTGTCGAACGTCAGCCCACTAGCTCAAACTTAAGGGTTCCAAAGTTCTGCCGAAATCACAAAAGTCGTCCTGTTTCAATTTAGTCAATAAAGGCCTACTACTGGAGCGAAACGGAATGCTTCGATGCTCGTGTTTCAGCCGCACGACCTCCGAGAGGCTTGGAAGAGACCTCATCTGAAAGGTGGATTCACAACGATTGAGTGTGTCGAACGTCAGCCCACTAGTTCAAACTTAAGGGTTCAAAAGTTCTGCCGAAATCACATAGGTCGACATGTTACAATTTAGTCAATAAAGGCCTACGACTGGAGCGAAACTGAATGCTTTGACAGTCGCCGCTCGGCCGCACGAACTCCGAGAGGATTGCAAGAGACCTCATCTGAAAGGTGGATTCAAAACGATCAAGTGTGTCGAATGTCAGTCTACTAGCTCAAACTTAAAGGTTCAAAGGTTCTGCCGAAATCACAAAGGTCATCATGTGACAATTTAGTCAATAAAGGCCTACTCCTGGAGCGAAACGGAATGCTTCGAAGCTCGTGTTTCGGCTGCACGACCTCCGAGAGGCTTGGAAGAGACCTCATCTGAAAGGTGGATTCACAACGATCAAGTGTGTCGAACGTCAGCCCACAATCTCAAACTTAAGGGTTCAAAAGTTCTGCCGAAATCACATAGGTCGTCATGATACAATTTAGTCAAGAAAGGCCTACTATTGGAGCGAAACGGAATGCTTCGAAGCTCGTGTTTCGGCTGCACGAACTCCGAGAGGATTGGAAGAGACCTCATCTGAAAGGTGGATTCACAACGATCGAGTGTGTCAAACGTCAGCCCACTAGCTCAAACATAAGGGTTCAAAAGTTCTGCCGAAATCACATAGGTCGTCATGTTTCAATTTAGTCAATAAAGGCCAACTACTGGAGCGAAACGGAATGCTTCGACGCTCGTGTTTCAGCCGCACGACCTCCGAGAGGCTTGGAAGAGACCTCATCTGAAAGGTGGATTCACAACGATCGAGTGTGTCGAATGTCAGCCCACAATCTCAAACTTAAGGGTTCAAAGGTTCTGCCGAAATCACATAGGTCGTCATGTTACAATTTAGTCAAGAAAGGCCTACTATTGGAGCGAAACGGAATGCTTCGAAGCTCGTGTTTCGGCTGCACGAACTCCGAGAGGATTGGAAGAGACCTCATTTGAAAGGTGGATTCACAACGATCGAGTGTGTCGAACGTCAGCCCACTAGCTCAAAATTAAGGGTTCCAAAGTTCTGCCGAAATCACAAAAGGTCAGTCATGTTTACAATTTAGTCAATAAAGGCCTACTACTGGAGCGAAACGGAATGCTTCGATGCTCGTGTTTCAGGCCGCACGACCTCCGAGAGGCTTGGAAGAGACCTCATCTGAAAGGTGGATTCACAACGATCGAGTGTGTCGAACGTCAGCCCACTAGTTCAAACTTAAGGGTTCAAAAGTTCTGCCGAAATCATATAGGTCGTCATGTTTCAATTTAGTCAATAAAGGCCTACTCCTGGAGCGAAACGGAATGCTTCGAAGCTCGTGTTTCGGCTGCACGACCTCCGAGAGGCTTGGAAGAGACCTCATCTGAAAGGTGGATTCACAACGATCGAGTGTGTCGAACGTCAGCCCACAATCTCAAACTTAAGGGTTCAAAAGTTCTGCCGAAATCACATAGGTCGTCATGTTTCAATTTAGTCAATAAAGGCCAACTACTGGAGCGAAACGGAAGGCTTCGACGCTCGTGTTTGAGCCGCACGACCTCCGAGAGGCTTGGAAGAGACCTCATCTGAAAGGTGGATTCACAACGATCGAGTGTGTCGAACGTCAGCCCACAAGCTCAAACTTAAGGGATCAAAAGTTCCGCCGAAATCACATAGGTCGTCATGTTTCAATTTCGTCAATAAAGGCCTACTACTGGAGCGAAACGGAATGATTCGACGCTCGTGTTTCGGCCGCACGACCTCCGAGAGGCTTGGAAGAGACCTCATCTGAAAGGTGGATTCACAATGATCGAGTGTGTCAAACGTCAGCCCACTAGTTCAAAATTAAGGGTTCAAAAGTTCTTCCGAAATCACATAGGTCGTCATGTTTCAATTTAGTCAATAAAGGCCTACTACTGGAGCGAAACGGAATGCTTCGACGCTCGTGTTTCAGCCGCACGACCTCCGAGAGGCTTGGAAGAGACCTCATCTGAAAGGTGGATTCAAAACGATCGAGTGTGTCGAATGTCAGCCTACTAGCTCAAACTTAAGGGTTCTAAAGTTCTGCCGAAATCACATAGGTCGACATGTTACAATTTAGTCAATAAAGGCCTACGACTGGAGCGAAACTGAATGCTTTGACAGTCGCCGCTCGGCCGCACGAACTCCGAGAGGATTGCAAGAGACCTCATCTGAAAGGTGGATTCAAAACGATCGAGTGTGTCGAAAGTCAGTCTACTAGCTCAAACTTAAAGGTTCAAAAGTTCTGCCGAAATCACATAGGTCATCATGTGACAATTTAGTCAATAAAGGCCTACTACTGGAGCGAAACGGAATGCTTCGACGCTCGTGTTTCAGCTGCACGACCTCCGAGAGGCTTGGAAGAGACCTCATCTGAAAGGTGGATTTCACAACGATCGAGTGTGTCGAACGTCAGCCCACAAGCTCAAACTTAAGGGTTCAAAAGTTCTGCCGAAATCACATAGGTCGTCATGTTACAATTTAGTCAATAAAGGACTACGTACTGGAGCGAAACGGAATGCTTCGACGCTCGTGTTTCGGTCGCACGACCTTACGAGAGGCTTGGAAGAGACCTCATCTGAAAGGTGGATTCACAACGATCGAGTGTGTCGAACGTCAGCCCACTAATCTCAAACTTAAGGGTTCAAAAGTTCTGCCGAAATCATATCGGTCGTCATGTTTACAATTTAGTCAATAAAGGCCTACGACTGGAGCGAAACGGAATGCTTCGAAGCTTGTGTTTCGGCCGCACGACCTCCGAGAGGCTTGGAAGAGACCTCATCTGAAAGGTGGATTCACAACGATCGAGTGTGTCGAACGTCAGCCCACTAGCTCAAACTTAAGGGATCAAAAGTTCTGCCGAAATCACAATAGGTCGTCATGTTACAATTTAGTCAAGAAAGGCCTACTACTGGAGCGAAACGGAATGCTTCGAAGCTCGTGTTTCGGCTGCACGAACTCCGAGAGGATTGGAAGAGACCTCATCTGAAAGGTGGATTCACAACGATCGAGTGTGTCGAACGTCAGCCCACTAGCTCAAACTTAAGGGTTCCAAAGTTCTGCCGAAATCACATAAGGTCGTCATGTTTCAATTTAGTCAATAAAGGCCTACTACTGGAGCGAAACGGAATGCTTCGATGCTCGTGTTTCAGCCGCACGACCTCCGAGAGGCTTGGAAGAGACCTCATCTGAAAGGTGGATTCACAACGATCGAGTGTGTCGAACGTCAGCCCACTAGTTCAAACTTAAGGGTTCTAAAAGTTCTGCCGAAATCACATAGGTCGACATGTTACAATTTAGTCAATAAAGGCCTACGACTGGAGCGAAACTGAATGCTTTGACAGTCGCCGCTCGGCCGCACGAACTCCGAGAGGATTGCAAGAGACCTCATCTGAAAGGTGGATTCAAAACGATCGAGTGTGTCGAATGTCAGTCTACTAGCTCAAACTTAAAGGTTCAAAAGTTCTGCCGAAATCACAAAGGTCATCATGTGACAATTTAGTCAATAAAGGCCTACTCCTGGAGCGAAACGGAATGCTTCGAAGCTCGTGTTTCGGCTGCACGACCTCCGAGAGGCTTGGAAGAGACCTCATCTGAAAGGTGGATTCACAACGATCGAGTGTGTCGAACGTCAGCCCACAATCTCAAACTTAAGGGTTCAAAAGTTCTGCCGAAATCACATAGGTCGTCATGTTACAATTTAGTCAAGAAAGGCCTACTATTGGAGCGAAACGGAATGCTTCGAAGCTCGTGTTTCGGCTGCACGAACTCCGAGAGGATTGGAAGAGACCTCATCTGAAAGGTGGATTCACAACGATCGAGTGTGTCAAACGTCAGCCCACTAGCTCAAACTTAAGGGTTCAAAAGTTCTGCCGAAATCACATAGGTCGTCATGTTTCAATTTAGTCAATAAAGGCCAACTACTTGGAGCGAAACGGAATGCTACGACGCTCGTGTTTCAGCCGCACGACCTCCGAGATGCTTGGAAGAGACCTCATCTGAAAGGTGGATTCACAACGATCGAGTGTGTCGAACGTCAGCCCACAAGCTCAAACTTAAGGGTTCAAAAGTTCTGCCGAAATCACATAGGTCGTCATGTTACAATTTAGTCAATAAAGGACTAGTAATGGAGCGAAACGGAATGCTTCGACGCTCGTGTTTCGGTCGCACGACTTACGACAGGCTTGGAAGAGACCTCATCTGAAAGGTGGATTCACAACGATCGAGTGTGTCGAACGTCAGCCCACAATCTCAAACTTAAGGGTTCAAAAGTTCTGCCGAAATAATATCGGTCGTCATGTTACAATTTAGTCAATAAAGGCCTACGACTGGAGCGAAACGGAATGCTTCGACGCTTGTGTTTCGGCCGCACGACCTCCGAGAGGCTTGGAAGAGACCTCATCTGAAAGGTGGATTCACAACGATCGAGTGTGTCGAACGTCAGCCCATAATCTCAAACTTAAGGGATCAAAAGTTCTGCCGAAATCACATAGGTCGTCATGTTTCAATTTAGTCAATAAAGGCCTACTACTGGAGCGAAACGGAATGCTTCGACGCTCGTGTTTCAGCCGCACGACCTCCGAGAGGCTTGGAAGAGACCTCATCTGAAAGGTGGATTCAAAACGATCGAGTGTGTCGAATGTCAGCCTACTAGCTCAAACTTAAGGGTTCTAAAGTTCTGCCGAAATCACATAGGTCGACATGTTACAATTTAGTCAATAAAGGCCTACGACTGGAGCGAAACTGAATGCTTTGACAGTCGCCGCTCGGCCGCACGAACTCCGAGAGGATTGCAAGAGACCTCATCTGAAAGGTGGATTCAAAACGATCGAGTGTGTCGAATGTCAGTCTACTAGCTCAAACTTAAAGGTTCAAAAGTTCTGCCGAAATCACAAAGTTCATCATGTGACAATTTAGTCAATAAAGGCCTACTCCTGGAGCGAAACGGAATGCTTCGAAGCTCGTGTTTCGGCTGCACGACCTCAGAGAGGCTTTGAAGAGACCTCATCTGAAAGGTGGATTCACAACGATCGAGTGTGTCGAATGTCAGCCCACAATCTCAAACTTAAGGGTTCAAAGGTTCTGCCGAAATCACATAGGTCGTCATGTTACAATTTAGTCAAGAAAGGCCTACTATTGGAGCGAAACCGAATGCTTCGAAGCTCGTGTTTCGGCTGCACGAACTCCGAGAGGATTGGAAGAGACCTCATCTGAAAGGTGGATTCACAACGATCGAGTGTGTCGAACGTCAGCCCACAATCTCAAACTTAAGGGTTCAAAAGTTCTGCCGAAATCATATCGGTCGTCATGTTACAATTTAGTCAATAAAGGCCTACGACTGGAGCGAAACGGAATGCTTCGACGCTTGTGTTTCGGCCGCACGACCTCCGAGAGGCTTGGAAGAGACCTCTTCTGAAAGGTGGATTCACAACGATCGAGTGTGTCGAACGTCAGCCCATAATCTCAAACTTAAGGGATCAAAAGTTCTGCCGAAATCACATAGGTCTTCATGGTACAATTTAGTCAAGAAAGGCCAACTACTGGAGCGAAACGGAATGCTTCGAAGCTCGTGTTTCGGCTGCACGAACTCCGAGAGGATTGGAAGAGACCTCATCTGAAAGGTGGATTCACAACGATCGAGTGTGTCGAACGTCAGCCCACTAGCTCAAACTTAAGGGTTCCAAAGTTCTGCCGAAATCACAAAAGTCGTCATGTTTCAATTTAGTCAATAAAGGCCTACTACTGGAGCGAAACGGAATGCTTCGATGCTCGTGTTTCAGCCGCACGACCTCCGAGAGGCTTGGAAGAGACCTCATCTGAAAGGTGGATTCACAACGATCGAGTGTGTCGAACGTCAGCCCTCTAGTTCAAACTTAAGGGTTCAAAAGTTCTGCCGAAATCACATAGGTCGACATGTTACAATTTAGTCAATAAAGGCCTACGACTGGAGCGAAACTGAATGCTTTGACAGTCGCCGCTCGGCCGCACGAACTCCGAGAGGATTGTAAGAGACCTCATCTGAAAGGTGGATTCAAAACGATCGAGTGTGTCGAATGTCAGTCTACTAGCTCAAACTTAAAGGTTCAAAAGTTCTGCCGAAATCACAAAGGTCATCATGTGACAATTTAGTCAATAAAGGCCTACTCCTGGAGCGAAACGGAATGCTTCGAAGCTCGTGTTTCGGCTGCACGACCTCCGAGAGGCTTGGAAGAGACCTCATCTGAAAGGTGGATTCACAACGATCGAGTGTGTCGAACGTCAGCCCACAATCTCAAACTTAAGGGTTCAAAAGTTCTGCCGAAATCACATAGGTCGTCATGTTACAATTTAGTCAAGAAAGGCCTACTATTGGAGCGAAACGGAATGCTTCGAAGCTCGTGTTTCGGCTGCACGAACTCCGAGAGGATTGGAAGAGACCTCATCTGAAAGGTGGATTCACAACGATCGAGTGTGTCAAACGTCAGCCCACTATCTCAAACTTAAGGGTTCAAAAGTTCTGCCGAAATCACATAGGTCGTCATGTTTCAATTTAGTCAATAAAGGCCAACTACTGGAGCGAAACGGAATGCTACGACGCTCGTGTTTCAGCCGCACGACCTCCGAGATGCTTGGAAGAGACCTCATCTGAAAGGTGGATTCACAACGATCGAGTGTGTCGAACGTCAGCCCACAAGCTCAAACTTAAGGGTTCAGAAGTTCTGCCGAAATCACATAGGTCGTCATGTTACAATTTAGTCAATAAAGGACTAGTAATGGAGCGAAACGGAATGCTTCGACGCTCGTGTTTCGGTCGCACGACTTACGACAGGCTTGGAAGAGACCTCATCTGAAAGGTGGATTCACAACGATCGAGTGTGTCGAACGTCAGCCCACAATCTCAAACTTAAGGGTTCAAAAGTTCTGCCGAAATCATATCGGTCGTCATGTTACAATTTAGTCAATAAAGGCCTACGACTGGAGCGAAACGGAATGCTTCGACGCTTGTGTTTCGGCCGCACGACCTCCGAGAGGCTTGGAAGAGACCTCATCTGAAAGGTGGATTCACAACGATCGAGTGTGTCGAACGTCAGCCCATAATCTCAAACTTAAGGGATCAAAAGTTCTGCCGAAATCACATAGGTCGTCATGTTTCAATTTAGTCAATAAAGGCCTACTACTGGAGCGAAACGGAATGCTTCGACGCTCGTGTTTCAGCCGCACGACCTCCGAGAGGCTTGGAAGAGACCTCATCTGAAAGGTGGATTCACAACGATCGAGTGTGTCAAACGTCAGACCACTAGCTCAAACTTAAGGGTTCAAAGGTTCTGCCGAAATCACATAGGTCGTCATGTTACAATTTAGTCAATAAAGGCCTACTCCTGGAGCGAAACGGAATGCTTCGACGTTCGTGTTTCAGCCGCACGACCTCCGAGAGTATTGGAAGAGACCTCATTTGAAAGGTGGATTCAAAACGATCGAGTGCGTCGAAGTCAGCCCACGAGCTCAAACTTAAGGGTTCAAAAGTTCTGCCGAAATCACATAGGTCGTCATGTTAAAAATTAGTCAATGTAGGCCTACTACTGGAGCGAAATGGAATGCTTCGACGCTCGTGTTTTCGGCCGCACGACCTCCGAGAGGCTTGGAAGAGACCTCATCTGAAAGGTGGATTCAAAACGATCGAGTATGTCGAAAGTCAGTCTATTAGCTCAAACTTAAGGGTTCAAAAGTTCTACCGAAATCACATAGGTCGTCATGTTACAATTTAGTCAATAAAGGCCTCCTACTGGAGGGAAACGGAATGCTTCGACGCTCGTGTTTCGGCCGCAGGACCTCCGAGAGGCTTGGAAAAGACGTCATCTGAAAGGTGGATTCAAAACGATCGAGTGTGTCGAATGTCAGCCTTCAAGCTCAAACTTAAGGGTTCAAAAGTTCTGCCGAAATCACATAGGTCGTCATGTTACAATTTAGTCAATATAGGCCAACTACTGGAGGGAAACGGAATGATTCGACGCTCGTGTTTCGGCCGCACGACCTCTGAGAGGCTTGGAAGAGACCTATTCTGAAAGGTGGATTCACAACGATCGAGTGTGTCGAACGTCAGCCCACAAGCTCAAACTTAAGGGTTCAAAAGTTCTGCCGAAATCACATAGGTCGTCATGTTACAATTTAGTCAAAGGACTAGTCCTGGAGCGAAACGGAATGCTTCGACGCTCGTGTTTTGGCCGCACGACCTACGAGAGGTTTGGAAGAGACCTCATCTGAAAGGTGGATTCCCAACGATCGAGTGTGTCGAACGTCAGCCCACTAGTTCAAACTTAAGGGTTCAAAAGTTCTGCCGAAATCACATAGGTCGACATGTTACAATTTAGTCAATAAAGGCCTACTACTGGAGCGAAACTGAATGCTTTGACAGTCGCCGCTCGGCCGCACGAACTCCGAGAGGATTGCAAGAGACCTCATCTGAAAGGTGGATTCAAAACAATCGAGTGCGTCGAATGTCAGTCTACAAGCTCAAACTTAAAGGTTCAAAAGTTCTGCCGAAATCACAAAGGTCATCATGTGACAATTTAGTCAATAAAGGCCTACTCCTGGAGCGAAACGGAATGCTTCGAAGCTCGTGTTTCGGCTGCACGACCTCCGAGAGGCTTGGAAGAGACCTCATCTGAAAGGTGGATTCACAACGATCGAGTGTGTCGAACGTCAGCCCACAATCTCAAACTTAAGGGTTCAAAAGTTCTGCCGAAATCACATAGGTCGTCATGTTTCAATTTAGTCAATAAAGGCCAACTACTGGAGCGAAACGGAAGGCTTCGACGCTCGTGTTTGAGCCGCACGACCTCCGAGACGCTTGGAAGAGACCTCATCTGAAAGGTGGATTCACAACGATCGAGTGTGTCGAACGTCAGCCCACAAGCTCAAACTTAAGGGTTCAAAAGTTCTGCCGAAATCACATAGGTCGTCATGTTACAATTTAGTCAATAAAGGCCAACTACTGGAGCGAAACGGAATGGTTCGAAGCTCGTGTTTTGGCTGCACGAACTCCGAGAGGATTGGAAGAGACATCATCTGAAAGGTGGATTCACAACGATCGAGTGTGTCGAACGTCAGCCCACTAGCTCAAACTTAAGGGATCAAAAGTTCTGCCGAAATCACATAGGTCGTCATGTTTCAATTTCGTCAATAAAGGCCTACTACTGGAGCGAAACGGAATGCTTTGACGCTCGTGTTTCAGCCGCACGACCCCTGAGAGGCTTGGAAGAGACCTCATCTGAAAGGTGGATTCAAAACGATCGAGTGTCTCGAAGGTCAGCCTACTAGCTCAAACTTAAGGGTTCTAAAGTTCTGCCGAAATCACATAGGTCATCATGTGACAATTTAGTCAATAAAGGCCTACTACTGGAGCGAAACTGAATGCTTTGACCGTCGCCGCTCGGCCGCACGAACTCCGAGACGACTGCAAGAGACCTCATCTGAAAGGTGGATTCAAAACGATCGAGTGTGTCGAATGTCAATCTCCTAGCTCAAACTTAAAGGTTCAAAAGTTCTGCCAAAATCACAAAGGTCATCATGTGACAATTTAGTCAATAAAGGCCTACTCCTGGAGCGAAACGGAATGCTTCAACGCTCGTGTTTCAGCCGCACGACCTCCGAGAGGATTGGAAGAGACCTCATTTGAAAGGTGGATTCAAAACGATCGAGTGCGTCGAAGTCAGCCCACGAGCTCAAACTTAAGGGTTCAAAAGTTCTGCCGAAATCACATAGGTCGTCATGTTACAATTTAGTCAATATAGGCCTACTACTGGAGCGAAACGGAATGCTTCGACGCTCGTGTTTCAGCCGCACGACCTCCGAGAGGCTTTGAAGAGACCTCATCTGAAAGGTGGAGTCAAAACGATCGAGTGTGTCGAATGTCAGCCTACTAGCTCAAACTTAAAGGTTCTAAAGTTCTGCCGAAATCACATAGGTCGACATGTTACAATTTAGTCAATAAAGGCCTACGACTGGAGCGAAACTGAATGCTTTGACAGTCGCCGCTCGGCCGCACCAACTCCGAGAGGATTGCAAGAGACCTCATCTTAAAGGTGGATTCAAAACGATCAAGTGTGTCGAATGTCACTCTACTAGCTCAAACTTAAAGGTTCAAAAGTTCTGCCGAAATCACAAAGGTCATCATGTGACAATTTAGTCAATAAAGGCCTACTCCTGGAGCGAAACGGAATGCTTCGAAGCTCGTGTTTCGGCTGCACGACCTCCGAGAGGCTTGGAAGAGACCTCATCTGAAAGGTGGATTCACAACGATCGAGTGTGTCGAACGTCAGCCCACAATCTCAAACTTAAGGGTTCAAAAGTTCTGCCGAAATCACATAGGTCGTCATGTTACAATTTAGTCAAGAAAGGCTTACTATTGGAGCGAAACGGAATGCTTCGAAGCTCGTGTTTCGGCTGCACGAACTCCGAGAGGATTGGAAGAGACCTCATCTGAAAGGTGGATTCACAACGATCGAGTGTGTCAAACGTCAGTCCACTAGCTCAAACTTAAGGGTTCAAAAGTTCTGCCGAAATCACATAGGTCGTCATGTTTCAATTTAGTCAATAAAGGCCAACTACTGGAGCGAAACGGAATGCTTCGACGCTCGTGTTTCAGCCGCACGACCTCCGAGAGGCTTGGAAGAGACCTCATCTGAAAGGTGGTTTCACAACGATCGAGTGTGTCGAACATCAGCCCACAAGCTCAAACTTAAGGGTTCAAATGTTCTGCCGAAATCACATAGGTCGTCATGTTACAATTTACTCAATAAAGGACTACGTACTGGAGCGAAACGGAATGCTTCGACGCTCGTGTTTCGGTCGCACGACTTACGAGAGGCTTGGAAGAGACCTCATCTGAAAGGTGGATTCACAACGATCGAGTGTGTCGAACGTCAGCCCACAATCTCAAACTTAAGGGTTCAAAAGTTCTGCCGAAATCATATCGGTCGTCATGTTACAATTTAGTCAATAAAGGCCTACGACTGGAGCAAAACGGAATGCTTCGACGCTTGTGTTTCGGCCGCACGACCTCAGAGAGGCTTGGATGAGACCTCATCTGAAAGGTGGATTCACAACGATCGAGTGTGTCGAATGTCAGCCCACAATCTCAAACTTAAGGGTTCAAAGGTTCTGCCGAAATCACATAGGTCGTCATGTTACAATTTAGTCAAGAAAGGCCTACTATTGGAGCGAAACGGAATGCTTCGAAGCGCGTGTTTCGGCTGCACGAACTCCGAGAGGATTGGAAGAGACCTCATATGAAAGGTGGATTCACAACGATCGAGTGTGTCGAACGTCAGCCCACTAGCTCAAACTTAAGGGTTCCAAAGTTCTGCCGAAATCACAAAAGTCGTCATGTTTCAATTTAGTCAATAAAGGCCTACTACTGGAGCGAAACGGAATGCTTCGATGCTCGTGTTTCAGCCGCACGACCTCAGAGAGGCTTGGAAGAGACCTCATCTGAAAGGTGGATTCACAACGATCGAGTGTGTCGAACGTCAGCCCACTAGTTCAAACTTAAGGGTTCTAAAGTTCTGCCGAAATCATATAGGTCGTCATGTTTCAATTTAGTCAATAAAGGCCTACTACTGGAGCGAAACGGAATGCTTCGACGCTCGTGTTTCAGCCGCACAACCTCCGAGAGGCTTGGAAGAGACCTCATCTGAAAGGTGGATTCAAAACGATCGAGTGTGTCGAATGTCAGCCTACTAGCTCAAACTTAAGGGTTCTAAAGTTCTGCCGAAATCACATAGGTCGACATGTTACAATTTAGTCAATAAAGGCCTACGACTGGAGCGAAACTGAATGCTTTGACAGTCGCCGCTCGGCCGCACGAACTCCGAGAGGATTGCAAGAGACCTCATCTGAAAGGTGGATTCAAAACGATCGAGTGTGGCGAATGTCAGTCTACTAGCTCAAACTTAAAGGTTCAAAAGTTCTGCCGAAATCACAAAGGTCATCATGTGACAATTTAGTCAATAAAGGCCTACTCCTGGAGCGAAACGGAATGCTTCGAAGCTCGTGTTTCGGCTGCACGACCTCCGAGAGGCTTGGAAGAGACCTCATCTGAAAGGTGGATTCACAACGATCGAGTGTGTCGAACGTCAGCCCACAATCTCAAACTTAAGGGTTCAAAAGTTCTGCCGAAATCACATAGGTCGTCATGTTACAATTCAGTCAAGAAAGGCCTACTATTGGAGCGAAACGGAATGCTTCGAAGCTCGTGTTTCGGCTGCACGAACTCCGAGAGGATTGGAAGAGACCTCATGTGAAAGGTGGATTCACAACGATCGAGTGTGTCAAACGTTGGCCCACTAGCTCAAACTTAAGGGTTCAATAGTTCTGCCGAAATCACATAGGTCGTCATGTTTCAATTTAGTCAATAAAGGCAACTACTGGAGCGAAACGGAATGCTTCGAAGCTCGTGTTTCGGCTGCACGAACTCCGAGAGGATTGGAAGAGACCTCATCTGAAAGGTGGATTCACAACGATCGAGTGTGTCAAACGTCAGCCCACTAGCTCAAACTTAAGGGTTCAAAAGTTCTGCCGAAATCACATAGGTCGTCATGTTTCAATTTAGTCAATCAAGGCCAACTACTGGAGCGAAACGGAATGCTTCGACGCTCGTGTTTCAGCCGCACGACCTCCGAGAGGCTTGGAAGCGACCTCATCTGAAAGGTGGTTTCGCAACGATCGAGTGTGTCGAACGTCAGCCCACAAGCTCAAACTTAAGGGTTCAAAAGTCTGCCGAAATCACATAGGTCGTCATGTTACAATTTACTCAATAAAGGACTAGTACTGGAGCGAAACGGAATGCTTCGACGCTCGTGTTTCGGTCGCACGACCTTACGAGAGGCTTGGAAGAGACCTCATCTGAAAGGTGGATTCACAACGATCGAGTGTGTCGAACGTCAGCCCACAATCTCAAACTTAAGGGTTCAAAAGTTCTGCCGAAATCACATAGGTCGTCATGTTTCAATTTAGTCAATAAAGGCCAACTACTGGAGCGAAACGGAATGCTTCGACGCTTGTGTTTCGGCCGCACGACCTCAGAGAGGCTTGGAAGAGACCTCATCTGAAAGGTGGATTCACAACGATCGAGTGTGTCGAACGTCAGCCCACAAGCTCAAACTTAAGGGATCAAAAGTTCCGCCGAAATCACATAGGTCGTCATGTTTCAATTTCGTCAATAAAGGCCTACTACTGGAGCGAAACGGAATGATTCGACGCTCGTGTTTCGGCCGCACGACCTCCGAGAGGCTTGGAAGAGACCTCATCTGAAAGGTGGATTCACAATGATCGAGTGTGTCAAACGTCAGCCCACTAGTTCAAAATTAAGGGTTCAAAAGTTCTTCCGAAATCACATAGGTCGTCATGTTTCAATTTAGTCAATAAAGGCCTACTACTGGAGCGAAACGGAATGCTTCGACGCTCGTGTTTCAGCCGCACGACCTCCGAGTGGCTTGGAAGAGACCTCATCTGAAAGGTGGATTCAAAACGATCGAGTGTGTCGAATGTCAGCCTACTAGCTCAAACTTAAGGGTTCTAAAGTTCTCCCGAAATCACATAGGTCGACATGTTACAATTTAGTCAATAAAGGCCTACGACTGGAGCAAAACGGAATGCTTCGACGCTTGTGTTTCGGCCGCACGACCTCAGAGAGGCTTGGAAGAGACCTCATCTGAAAGGTGGATTCACAACGATCGAGTGTGTCGAACGTCAGCCCATAATCTCAAACTTAAGGGATCAAAAGTTCTGCCGAAATCACATAGGTCGTCATGTTTCAATTTAGTCAATAAAGGCCTACTACTGGAGCGAAACGGAATGCTTCGACGCTCGTGTTTCAGCCGCACGACCTCCGAGAGGCTTGGAAGAGACCTCATCTGAAAGGTGGATTCACAACGATCGAGTGTGTCAAACGTCAGACCACTAGCTCAAACTTAAGGGTTCAAAGGTTCTGCCGAAATCACATAGGTCGTCATGTTACAATTTAGTCAATAAAGGCCTACTCCTGGAGCGAAACGGAATGCTTCGACGTTCGTGTTTCAGCCGCACGACCTCCGAGAGGATTGCAAGAGACCTCATCTGAAAGGTGGATTCAAAACGATCGAGTGTGTCGAATGTCAATCTCCTAGCTCAAACTTAAAGGTTCAAAAGTTCTGCCAAAATCACAAAGGTCATCATGTGACAATTTAGTCAATAAAGGCCTACTCCTGGAGCGAAACGGAATGCTTCAACGCTCGTGTTTCAGCCGCACGACCTCCGAGAGGATTGGAAGAGACCTCATTTGAAAGGTGGATTCAAAACGATCGAGTGCGTCGAAGTCAGCCCACGAGCTCAAACTTAAGGGTTCAAAAGTTCTGCCGAAATCACATAGGTCGTCATGTTACAATTTAGTCAATATAGGCCTACTACTGGAGCGAAACGGAATGCTTCGACGCTCGTGTTTCAGCCGCACGACCTCCGAGAGGCTTTGAAGAGACCTCATCTGAAAGGTGGAGTCAAAACGATCGAGTGTGTCGAATGTCAGCCTACTAGCTCAAACTTAAGGGTTCTAAAGTTCTGCCGAAATCACATAGGTCGACATGTTACAATTTAGTCAATAAAGGCCTACGACTGGAGCGAAACTGAATGCTTTGACAGTCGCCGCTCGGCCGCACCAACTCCGAGAGGATTGCAAGAGACCTCATCTTAAAGGTGGATTCAAAACGATCAAGTGTGTCGAATGTCACTCTACTAGCTCAAACTTAAAGGTTCAAAAGTTCTGCCGAAATCACAAAGGTCATCATGTGACAATTTAGTCAATAAAGGCCTACTCCTGGAGCGAAACGGAATGCTTCGAAGCTCGTGTTTCGGCTGCACGACCTCCGAGAGGCTTGGAAGAGACCTCATCTGAAAGGTGGATTCACAACGATCGAGTGTGTCGAACGTCAGCCCACAATCTCAAACTTAAGGGTTCAAAAGTTCTGCCGAAATCACATAGGTCGTCATGTTACAATTTAGTCAAGAAAGGCTTACTATTGGAGCGAAACGGAATGCTTCGAAGCTCGTGTTTCGGCTGCACGAACTCCGAGAGGATTGGAAGAGACCTCATCTGAAAGGTGGATTCACAACGATCGAGTGTGTCAAACGTCAGTCCACTAGCTCAAACTTAAGGGTTCAAAAGTTCTGCCGAAATCACATAGGTCGTCATGTTTCAATTTAGTCAATAAAGGCCAACTACTGGAGCGAAACGGAATGCTTCGACGCTCGTGTTTCAGCCGCACGACCTCCGAGAGGCTTGGAAGAGACCTCATCTGAAAGGTGGTTTCACAACGATCGAGTGTGTCGAACATCAGCCCACAAGCTCAAACTTAAGGGTTCAAAAGTTCTGCCGAAATCACATAGGTCGTCATGTTACAATTTACTCAATAAAGGACTAGTACTGGAGCGAAACGGAATGCTTCGACGCTCGTGTTTCGGTCGCACGACTTACGAGAGGCTTGGAAGAGACCTCATCTGAAAGGTGGATTCACAACGATCGAGTGTGTCGAACGTCAGCCCACAATCTCAAACTTAAGGGTTCAAAAGTTCTGCCGAAATCATATCGGTCGTCATGTTACAATTTAGTCAATAAAGGTCTACGACTGGAGCAAAACGGAATGCTTCGACGCTTGTGTTTCGGCCGCACGACCTCAGAGAGGCTTGGATGAGACCTCATCTGAAAGGTGGATTCACAACGATCGAGTGTGTCGAATGTCAGCCCACAATCTCAAACTTAAGGGTTCAAAGGTTCTGCCGAAATCACATAGGTCGTCATGTTACAATTTAGTCAAGAAAGGCCTACTATTGGAGCGAAACGGAATGCTTCGAAGCGCGTGTTTCGGCTGCACGAACTCCGAGAGGATTGGAAGAGACCTCATATGAAAGGTGGATTCACAACGATCGAGTGTGTCGAACGTCAGCCCACTAGCTCAAACTTAAGGGTTCCAAAGTTCTGCCGAAATCACAAAAGTCGTCATGTTTCAATTTAGTCAATAAAGGCCTACTACTGGAGCGAAACGGAATGCTTCGATGCTCGTGTTTCAGCCGCACGACCTCAGAGAGGCTTGGAAGAGACCTCATCTGAAAGGTGGATTCACAACGATCGAGTGTGTCGAACGTCAGCCCACTAGTTCAAACTTAAGGGTTCTAAAGTTCTGCCGAAATCATATAGGTCGTCATGTTTCAATTTAGTCAATAAAGGCCTACTACTGGAGCGAAACGGAATGCTTCGACGCTCGTGTTTCAGCCGCACAACCTCCGAGAGGCTTGGAAGAGACCTCATCTGAAAGGTGGATTCACAACGATCGAGTGTGTCGAACGTCAGCCCATAATCTCAAACTTAAGGGATCAAAAGTTCTGCCGAAATCACATAGGTCGTCATGTTTCAATTTAGTCAATAAAGGCCTACTACTGGAGCGAAACGGAATGCTTCGACGCTCGTGTTTCAGCCGCACGACCTCCGAGAGGCTTGGAAGAGACCTCATCTGAAAGGTGGATTCAAAACGATCGAGTGTGTCGAATGTCAGCCTACTAGCTCAAACTTAAGGGTTC